>NW_026125882.1:0-62723 GCF_943737965.1 Phodopus roborovskii
GCAACTTAAGGAAAAGAAGATTTTGGCTCACAGCTTTAGGGTACAATGCTTCCTGGCAAAGAAGTTAATGTCCACAATGCTGCTGTTTCCCTGTCTACCACCAAAACTCTCATATCTGTTTGCACACACCCACACACACAGCTGCATGTTCACAATTTATTTATACACATGTATGTTGAGGCCAAGAAGTCAACATTGTGTCTTACCTCGTTTGCGCTCTACCTTTATTATAAAAAAGAAGTAAAAAACATTTATTTTTATTTTCATGTCAAGGAGAGTTTTTATCCACATGTATATCTATATGTACAAGCCTGATGCCCCCATGAAGGCCAGAGAGGGTGTTGGATCTCCTGGATCAGGAGTTACTGATAGTTGTTAGCTGTCATTTAGGTGCTGGGGAATTGAACCCATATTGTTTGCAAGACCTTTTAAGTACTCTTTAACCACTGAGTCATATCTCTAGCCCTTTTGAGACTGAACTCACCAATTCTGCCAGACTGACTGGCCAGCAAGCCCCAAGGACTTACTGTCTCTGACTCCTTAGTGCTGGGATGGAAGGCATAACTGGGTTTTTTTCTGTGGGTGTTGGGAATCGAAAATCAGGTCTTTACATGTATAAGGGCAAGCCTTTTACAAACTGAAAGTCTCCCAACCCTTCGTTGCTCTGTTAGTTCAGTCCAGAACCCTAGTCCTTTGAATGTTACCATATTTAAGGTAAGTCCTCCCTTTTCATTTAAATATTCCTGGAAACATCGTCACTGGTAGCAGATCCAGAGGTATGTCCCTATGGTGATTCTGAATCTTGTCACCTTAACAATGAAGCTTGCACATCAGAGTCCCAGTATCTGCTCTTGCTTTATCCGTGTTGTAACACAACAATGGAAACATAGGAGCTCTGTCTAGAAAACATTTTAATCCAAAAGCCACTCCCATCTATATGTTCCATGAATTCATTAATCCAGAGCCATCATGACCCCATCATCTTTCACAGGTCCCATCTTAATTCATATTCCAACACATGAAACTTGAGGAATACCTACAAATCACAGCATGCTTTTCCTTCTTGCTCCTTTCCTTACCATATTCTACATAGCACATCTTTAAGATATAATCTGGGACTCCATATGTGATTATTTTACCATTGGTATCATGTTTCCCTAGTCATGAGTTCCTTTTCTCTTTTACATTATTTGTCCATTATTGTTCCAACAGCATTATTTTTTGCCCTTCATTGTTTTGCTTATTGATTTACTATTGATATTCTTATTTTATAACACAATTTCATGCTTGTGTTCTTTCTTCTGATCCCATGCTGCAGCTCTATAACCAAGTAGTTGAAGAACAGAAAATGAAAGACTCGATATCTGAAACTGTCTTTCCTCTCAATGGGCAGTCTTTACTTTGCTCAAAATCTGTAGATTTTTTTCTATTGTTTTCAGATATTTAATTCTATGATGGAGAATGTGTTTTTGACTCTGATTTTATTAATTCTTAGGTACCCTGGCCACTTCAAGTATCGCAGAAATATATGTGATGTTCCATAATCTCACACTATCAGAAATTGTCTTACAAATTTCACTATTGCACACACTTCAACTGTTGTGTCTGTGGTGCTTCTATGCCCCTCAGTTCTGATAGAGTAAAGGCTTAAGCTCTGGCCATGCCTTCTCTCTGTTCTTATGATGTCCACCCCTTGATCATTTTTTCTGAGTTTAATTTATCATTATGACTGTGCTGTACTTTTTGCTCCACTGGGCTTTACATCCAACAATCATATTTTTTCATCTTTAAGAAGCATGTTTTTATTTGCACTGTTGATCATCATTGCTTGATGATATCTGATAAACACAATTCCTTTCTGCTTCTTCTCTTTCTCACAGCAAGTCTATTCTACAGGAAGACATTTGTTCTAACACTGAAGTTTTATTGTATGTGTGTTGATCTACAGTGTCTTATCATACGTTCAAATAATACTTCTCATTGCCCATCATGATGGATAGACTTTCCCCTGTCTTATCTATTGCACACAAGTAAAGTTAGAGGAAGTTAAAATAATTATTTGTGCTTTTTAAAAACCTATTTATTTTGTTTGTGTAGCAGGCAGAGGACAACTTTTGAGAGTTCATTCTCCCCTTCTACCATGTGTGTCACAGGAATCAAACTCAGATCATCAGGCTTGGTGGAGAGCACCTTCCTTCAGCTGCTAAAATATCTTACGGGGCCTGGTGTGAATTTTTAGATGCACTGTTCTTAGCAACAAGAGTGACTTTCAAGACATCTCCGTCATCATCCTCCAGTAATATCTTTATTACCTACCCCCTTAAATAGAACCATTACTATAGAACCATTATCACCAGCAGTCTGTGGAGGGCCTACTCCTTGCCAGAAGTAAAGGGCAGTGATGAGCCAGATAAAGTCTTCCTCTGTCCTCAGTGGCTTAGAAGTCTGGGGGTAGCATAGCTATAAATAGTATAGGGACAATTGCCTTAAGAGGAGGAACTATCATACCAAAGGGGGGAAGAGACCCCACCTCTGTATTTGAAGTATGGGGGGATGTGTAAAACATTCTGTAAAACCTAATAGACGTTAATCTGTAGTCACCCTGGGCTCCAGCTTTGCCTGGTGTCATGGAACTAATGGGTAAAAAGCTCCCTCAATGGTAAGGAGACAGATACCAGGAGAAAATGGCAGTAACTTATTACTCAAAAAGTAAGTCATACAGATTAGAGAGCAGAGAGGGAAGCCTCTGGAGAAGCCAAATGTGTGCAGAAAATGGACAGGGAGAGACAGAAATGAAGGTGTTAAGACCTCCTGAACCAGGGAACAATGGCCGTAGAGGGGGAAAAGAAGTCCTTGGAGATCAAGGGGGGTGTGTAAATTTTATCTCAAGTGTAAAGAGCAAGGAAAGAGGATTTGACCAGGTAAGAGACTGAGGGCTAAAATAAGCAGAGTGCCCCAGTTCTGACACAGCCTGTGAAATACTTATAAACTGGAGAGCCCAGAAGACCAGTGGGGAGATATAATGGTGCATGGTACAATGCAGGTAGAGATACATTGGCAGGTTTCCAGGGGTCTAAGGAATAAAAAGCCAGTCACTTCCTCCCAGCCATCCTTCAACTCAGTGTTCCACCCACCTGAGCTAGCACAGACACACAGCCCCAACAACAACAACAACAACAAAATGCTCATTTATGCTGTAGTTATCTGTTGTGCATGGCAAGAAGATTGAAAATGGCAACATTGAAGGTGACAATGCCTGTTACAGGCAGAGGGATGACAAAACACAACTAATGATTAGGTAAGAATTATTGATTCATGTACAACGTCCACACACAATAAAATGGGATTCAAATTCTCCAAGTCTAATGCAGTGGCCAAGGAAGCCTGTATCAAAGCATTTGGGAGGCTGAGGCAGGAAGATTACGAGCTTTTGCCATACAATGAGACAGTGTTTTAAAACTAAACCAAAATCAAACAAAATGTATCCCCTCCAAATTACTTTACTGCTTCAAAGGTAAAAGTTAAGATGTAGCAGACAAATCTAGCAGACACCACCTAAATAAGCCACATGAGAAAAGTCTGAATTGCCAAGAAGGGGCAAATGGACATCTTGTACCTCTGGAGGAGAACATCAGGTCACTTTAGTGTTTCTGCCAGAACCGCAAATGAGGGACATTCCACAAAATAACTTGCTGGTATAAAGTATGGGGGGTGGAGGGGGAGATAAAACCCTTGAGGAAACATTAAGACCAGATCTGAAGATCTGACTATATTCTGGAACCTATCCTGAGAAACTAGTAAAATTTCAATAGCACTGTATAGCAAATGTCCTGGGTTTTGTTTATTTGTGGGTTTGGGGTTTTTTGTTTGTTTGTGTTGCTTTGTCTTTTGTTTTTGTTTCTTTCAGAGAATCTTGCTATTATGGAACCCAAGTGGAGATACTGAAATGAGGGGAAAGTAGTGATTTACAGCAACAATAATCACCTCATACAGCTCCGTGGGGTACCCTAACAAGCTTGACTGCTTCATCTGTCTCCATTCATGTGGCTATAGGTCCTACACACCCAGTACTTGAGCTAGTGGCTCACAATTCTCCAGCATGTAGCTCCCCTCCCCCTGGGGACCCTGGAGGACCCCAATCATGATGTTCCCTGGCCATACTCCATGAGGATGAAAAGCTGCAAGCCTCTGGAATACACATGCCATTCCTTTTTCTTTTCTTCTTTCTTTCTTTCTTTGTTTCTTTCTTTTCTTTTCAATATTGTAATGGAAAAGGCTCTTTCCAAGGCCAGCCCAGACCCATAGGGTAGGGAGAGAACTCTCCTTTTGGTTCAAGGATCACTGAAGAATAGTGACCATATTTAATTCACCAAGTATGCTCCTTGCTGGCCCTTCCCCTCTGATGTCTCCTTATACATTAGAATACTTTTTAAATCGAATAGTCATGGAAGTAGTTCATTTGCAAGAGGGTTTGGTAGAAGACGTCTTTTTCAAACTAATTGCAAAATATCTTTATATTAATATGCAGCACATTTCTCTTATCTCCTTGTATAAATGTACACTTTCTTAATGAATTTGGTTTTATGAATCTTTTGATGAGGCTATTTACCACTTACAGATACTGTTCTGCTCATGGTTTGGAAACTTGTTCCCTACTCCATAACATTTAGGGGAAGGATATGTCAAAATTCATTCAATTATGAGGGTTTTGGGCCTCGAGGGTAGATTGTTTTAATTACAGAAGTGACTTTGTTTTTAAAATGGAGTTCATGCCTCACTCTTGCCCTTTGTTTTGCTTGTCTTCAGTATGAAAGGACTCAGTCAAAAGTCAGCAGTGTGCTCTGCATGATGCGTCCTCCAGTGCCAGGACTTTATCACAGACCCCATCTCATGTATTCAGAGACACAACATGGTGTACTAAGATATGTTACTTATGGAATGTCCGTTAGCTTTGAGATTCCACTATAAATGCCTCATGTCACACTTTCTCAGGAATATGATATATATATATAATTTCTTTCTCCAAGTCTGCAAATGTTCTTTTTGTCCTGTTAAGTTTTATTCAAGGGGAAAATGTAATGTAGTTAAATTTATCAACATTTTCTTCCACAGGTGGTGTTTTTCCATTGCATCTAAAACATCTTTGCCTAATCTGAAGTTTTAAAGGTTTTTCCCTATTGCTTCTTTAAGTTTTCAGCTCTAGATAGTAAATGGCGGTCTATGGTGTATTCTCATAGTTTTATACACAACTTGTATGAATTATATTTAATTTATCCATACGTACATTTTCGATTGTGTTAGTGTCTTTGTCAAAAGGACTACTGAGCTTATCCTCCTGAACTGTGTAACTGTGTGTTGGGACAGTGATATGCAAGTGTTCGCTGGGCAGTGCTAAAAATGTTCCCATTCCCCCTTGACACCAGGCCTCAGTTTCCACCTGACCTCAAACAGTAGTCAAGTAAGTAGGCCCTGTCACAGAGACAAGCTGACCATGGGACTCACTAGGCCTACTTTGGTTACTGTTTGACATTTTGTGTAAAAGAGAAAAGAGAGAGACAGAGACAAAGACAGAGAGACAGAGACAGAGACATAGAGAAAGAGATTATTTTATAAACTCTGATGCTTGGTCTAGTATTCCAATAGACAGACAGAGGGACAGAAGGGAGAAAAGAAGGATGGATAGATGGATGAATAAATGAATCAAAAAGTGGTCAGTGAGATAGGTGGGCTGATATATGGTGAGAGGAATTGTAGAAGGATGGGTGTGTGAAAGGAGGAAGGAGGGGGTAGAAGGGTGGCAAGGAAGAGGCTGGTTGGGGAAAGGAGGGACGGAAGCACAGTTGCAGAGACATGAATCTCATCTTCCTCACTGACCTGATGCTCAGGTCTGGCCTCCCACAGGGAGTTTCCTGGTCCCTTGGTCATGCTCATTGTAGAGGGGATGCTGCTCTTGTACCTGGAGTTGGCTGTGGGGCAGCGCATGCACAAGGTGCCCCTACCTCAGTGGTGTCAGTATGTGGGACCCTTCTCAGTTCCTCTGACAGAGATTTTGTGGGTTTCTGAGCATCACTGGTATGCATGGGCTGGACCTGTGACTGGATGAACCAACTCCCAAAGAGGGCTACCATGGAGCTCGGGCAGAGAGGGCCCTGGATTCTGACCCTCACATGGTACCCCATCCCACCCCCAATGAACTTCCACCTTAGGGCATCTCCACTCTGGACCTCAGCTTGATATTCTCTGACTGGCTGGACATAGCATTCATTTCGTCCCAGCTACCTACCCTCTGGGGATGTACACAAATGCGACCCCCTGCTTAATATGTGCCTGGTGCTGAACATGGCATGCACGAGTGTGAGGTCATTTCCATCTTCACCACACCACTTAGGGGCGTTGGGGCATCATAGTGATACCTGGATGCACAAGCCAAGCATCTATGTGAACATACCAGGTGTGGCCTACTGCACCCTTCCAGAGTGACCTTCAGTCACTGTCCCCTGGCACCTCCATGATGTGATTCTCCTATTTTGTAAAGACCAGGATCTAGAGCCATCAGAGTTCATACACATGTTCTGTACTTTTCATGTCCAAGAAAGGGAAGCAGACAGGAAGCCTGAGCCATTGTTTAGGAATGAGGAAGGGTCCACCTGATGTGACCTCCTGCATCTTTGGAAGAAATATGTCCGGGGTATTAGAACTCATCATCTTCAAACTGCCTCCTAATGATGAAGAGCTATGAAGGCCATCAGAGTGTGCTGAGGCAGCAATGTATGCTGTATATTGGAAAACAGGGGAGGCTGCCTGGCCCCTTGGGCACTGACATGCACTTACTGGCCTGAGTTCCCAGTGGAGTGGGAGGAGTTGCTCTGTAATGCTATTGATACCTGTATAGTCTGCCACATGCAAAGTCAACAACTTACAACTCTTCTGGTTATGTGTGGGATGACAAAGGTTGACAACACTCCCAAGTAAACTCACTTTAGAGCAACCTAATGGCAAACTCTCACTTCTCACAGTGATACCCACTGTGGGACCTCATAGATCAGACCAGGCTGGGGGTAAGTGTTGTCTGTCTGTCACACTCCTGCCACATGGATGGGGCTGGCTCCAGGAACTCGACCTCCAAAAGGAGCAAGTTCACATCAGGTATGTAGTTGGCCCTTCTCCATAGCTCTGCTGGGTAGTTTTGGGAAAGCTCTGAGCTTTAGTTTGCTCTTTGGAAGGAGGATAATGCTTTTGTGTGAACTAACTGCACACAAAATACTGAGCCCAGGACCTGACGCTTAGATGTCAAAAAACCAATACTGATCTACCATCTCAGATGATCAGAGTTGAGGGGTAGTAATTCCCAAGACGATGTCATAGGTGTGGTATCAGGTCTAATGAAAGCCTAAAGGAAGAGTGTTCTTGTTTGGGGATGTCACCATAGTTGTGTCATTCAAGTCCCACTGGTTAAATTACACACATCTGATCTTCAGCATGGCCCTCTGCTTTGCTCACAGGTGTTGCTAGTGTGGTGGTCTCCTCCTTCCTCTCAATGTACTACAATGTCATCAATGCCTGGGACTTCTGGTATCTCTTCCACTCCTTCCATGTAAGCCAACCTCTGGCCAGAGCAAAAGCAAAAAGGGTAGAAAATGCAGGGCCACTCTCCAAGTGGGGAGCTGGTAGAGGATGAGATCGCCAGCCTGTGGGAACCCTCTCAGTGAGGGGGGGAGCGTGATGGGAGCCACAAGCCAAGCAGGGATGACAGAATCTGGATCCACTACTTGTCACAATGTAAGCCAAACTATGCACTGTGTGTGTGCATGCGCATGCGTGTGTGTTTGCATGTGCGTACACACATGTGCACACTCATTTCTGAGGAGCAGGTCCACAGCACACATTGGAATATCTACAGGAATATTTTCAATGACAAGCATTTTAAACAGTGCATTATCTAAATTCTTGTTACTGATATTCTGGAAGGGTCTAGGCTTTGTGGAAAATAAATAAATGCCACAATTCCACACTGAGCGCTGGAATGTTCCTCTCCACCAGTCATATTCTATCCCACCCCACCCCTGTAGTGAGATAATCCTTCTCTAGCACTGACCACGCCCATTGGGGGGTGGAGCGATGGGCGGAGGTGACCTGAGTAAGGAGGTCGGAGGGGGCCAAAAAGGCTCTCTCTTTCTGGCTTGACTCGGACAGGAGAGGATCGGGTTGAATTTCCTGGTGTTCATCTGTCTAGGTTGTAAGTTATTTCCCCCTGAATAAACATCTATTCGGCCTATTTGTTTATCCTGATCCTTATTTACCGCAATACACCCCCATCTTCATCCTTTTTACTCTCAGAGACTGTAATCCCACTGCCTCCATATCAGCCTCTTTCCAGATGGAAAAAAGAAGAGAAGGACCCAGGAATTACCACTCTAATATCCATGCATTCCATACTTCACAAAAATCCCCCCCCCCTTACCTCTGCAGTAAATCCTCTCCCAAGGTCATAGGATAATGACACAGCAGACCTTCACTTGGACGTCTATGGGCCATGCAGATCCCCCGGAACATATAAATCTACACTGGCATGGCCATATACACGACATAAGAGCTTTTGTTCAATCCCACGAGCTACAAGTGACTCTACAGGACTCTACTTTATGGGAGGGTGTCGGTCCTTCTTAGCGGGTACCTTTAGCCAAGCAAATGTAAGGACCCTATCTTTACCTTCTGATGCAGATTAAGGGAGAAGAAAACTGAAAATCTCTCAGTTGTTCCATGCCCTAGAGCTTCTTCATGTAGCATGTTCGTTGGCAGGAATATTAAAAAACAAAAAATAAAAACAAAAACAAACAAACAAACAAACAAAAAAAAAAAAAACTGAAGTCAAGCTCATCTCAAGCAAAGGACCCCAGAGGTATCCTCAGATTTGCAGCCAAATATGTGAAACAGTGTGAATTAGAGTGGCCTCAGCAGAGGGCCCAGAGAATGTCGGCTAGGCAACTGAGCTTAGAGGGCTTCTGTTTCTTAGCTGGGACCTGCTGCTTGTTCCATCAGATACCACAGTGTCTCCCTCCTGTGGCCTGTCCATCCAAATGGGCTCACTGTTCAAGATTCTAACTCAAGTACGTTCACAGCTTTTTAAAAAATTGTTTTTAAAGTTTATCTTATTTATTTTATGTATATGGGTGTTTCACCTGAATGTCTATGTACAACATGCATGCCTGGTGCCTGCAGAGGCCAGGAGAGCTTGTCAAATTCCCTGGGACTAGAGTTACAGAAGGGGAGCCATCCTATGGTTACTGGGACTCTAACCTGGGGAAAAACAGCCAGTACCCTTAACTAGTGAGCCATCTCTCCAGCCCTACAACTGGTTTTGAACAGGGTAGCTACAAGGATCTGGAAAGACTAGGCCAGGAAGCCTCTGATCCACTATACTCTGTTGTTTCGCGCAAGCCAGGCTAGCCCATATTTTCAGGACAAAGGTGTGAAGCCTCCTGTCAAAGATGCTTCCTATCATCCCACCAAGCCCTTGGCCTTTCCCTTGACTCTCTGTTGATTCTCACTTCATTCCAAAGGATCCCCTGCTGTGGTCTGTCTGCCCACTGAATGGTAACCATACAGGCTACGAGGAGGAGTATGAAAAGGCTTCGTCAATGCAGTATTTCTAGTGCAGGAAAACACTCAACATCTCACCATCCATCCAGGAGAATGGAGGAGTGCAGTGGGAGCCAGCACTGTGCCTCATCCTGGCCTGGCTGATGGTGTATCTGTGCATCCTGAGGGACACTGAGTCAACCAGCAAGGTGTGCTAGGGAGTGTGATGGGACTGAATCTGGTCCATGCTAGGAGCTGTCTCTTGCTGTCCAGAGTAGAGGATCAGTGGGTCAGAAGGCATGGATGGTGTTATTGGCATGTCCCTGTACTAGCTGACAGTGGAGGGTGTCAGAAGTGATTAAAGTTGTAGCACTGAATCTGAAATGACAGGCCCCAGCCAGTTCTCACACTCACCTGTACCAGGTCATTTCATGGAGATATTCAAACACCCTGCTATTCAGTCCTTCCACCTCAAATACCAGAGCTATTATTCTGTGGAGGGAACCTCAACATCAGACTAGCCAGCCTCTGGGGACTTTATTGTATAGTTGGATTTGGGGTCCCATTTCAAAGTGCTTTCAGGAAATCAATACTACCCAGAACTGTTGGGTTCTCCCTTGGTTTTTTGTTTTGTTTTGTTTTGTTTTGTTCTGTTGTGTGGTATGGGGTTTTAGTTCTTGTTTTGGCTTTTATTTTTAAAGTGTCTCCTTATGTACTTCAGGTGGGCATGAAACTGGCTGAACAGCTCAATTTGGCCTCAAACTCACAGTGATCCTCCTGACTTAGCCTTCTGAGTGTTGGGATTTTATGCAACAGATATGCCAAAATACCCAGCAAAGGCCTTTTATTTGCCTAAGCTCGTTCTTTCTGTTGAAATTCCCAGGTTTCCATTCATCCTAGGGCTGGAGTATCTGTTGTATTTCCATCACCCATACCTGTTTCAAGCTGGGGTGAATGCTCCATACTCAGCTATTCAGCAAAGCAAATCCATAGTTGATCACGGTGTCTTATTCTTGTAACAGCCCCTCAGAGTAGATACATGAGGTCACTCCCAAAAAACTTAGATAGGCAAAATATTCTTCGCAAAATCACAGCCAGGGACTGCACACTCATGACATAGACCAGATTTACTCCAAGCTCTTCCCATCCTATTGGTGAAATGCAGCATGAATGTTCTCTTCACATCTTTTGTGACTTAATCATTTACAATTTGTCTTCTTCTGAGAATCCCATGAGACCCCTAGATCTCACTCTTCTGATCACCTGCCTGCCTTCTCCAGTACTGACATGTTTGTTTGCTTTTGTTCTTTCATGAGGCATCAAGCTTAGAACAACCTATGTCATTGAGATATTGCATGACAACACCAATGTTGTGCCTGGCGTGACATTTCACATTGTTTTCTAAGTCCCCATAGTGGCCAGCCCCACATAGTCGTCTTAGCCCCACAGCACTTTGCCTCACAGCTGAGCAGAAGAATCAGGGTGTTCTTTCTCAGCTGAGCTCAGACCTTGCAGCATCTGCTCTGTCCCAACCTAGACCAAGCATGATACAAAAGATCTAAGGGCAATGTCTGTACCCTTGAATATTAAAGCAGTCCTTTCCTCTCCAGGCCTCTTATAGTTGTGAAAATAAGTAGAGTCTGGACATTATTCTCCTCTGAAGTTTTACTTACTGGTCAGTGTTATTTCTCCTGATAGGTTAAGCTAAAGCTAGATCACATGTCCAGCCATCCTTCCCACAAGAAAAAGAAGGAAGCCACTTTGTGAGGACTCTAGAAAGCCCATAAGAAACACGGACCACTGGCAGGGTAGGGGGGAAGTCCAGAGCTTTCCCCAAATGTCTTCTAAGTGCCCAGTGTTATGGACCGGGATCAGACCTCCACCATGCCCCTGAATTTCTTTCACATCACTGGCAAAAAGACTCTTATCCATTTGCATCTCAACTGGTTTGACATATTAGATATTTGGGTAAATTCACTAACCCCCTAAATGTGTAAGAAGCCATGGTAAACATATATCCCACTTTCTCAGTGTCCTTCTGACAGTCTTAGAAGTTCATGAAGTATGGTGCCATGCCAAGGAAGAAATGGAAGACTGAGATTAATTCAAGCATATCAAGATATGGGTCACTAGCTGGGTTTCTCAGAGGTGGATCCAACCTAAAAGAAGATTGATAAAACAAAACCAACCTTGTGAAAAGTTTTGTTTCGTTTTGTTTTTGCCTATGAATCTGGCAAAATCCCTTACAGTTTTATGCCCATGATACATTGTTTTTAAATTTTATTTATTAACATAATATCCGTGCATGCTTATGAAGGGCCTGATGCTTTGATACAAGTATGAAACACATAGCAGCTAGACCAATGCCACTAACATTTCCTTCTCCTCATACATGAATTATATATACATTTTTTTTACTCTTCTAGTTATTTTTATGTATCATGGATTCTTGTAGATTAGAGTTACCTACAGTGCTGGGCGAAGAAGCAATGATTTCTGCTTCTAATTCCTGTATTTTGGTGACTCTTGTCTAACCTCTGTCTTCCCTCGCTGCCTTTCCCATCTTCTTGGAGGTTCATTTACCACTTTCTACAAATGAGTGCAAAAAATGCATTATTTGTCTATGATTTGTTTTATTTACCATGATGCCTGAACTTGTCTATACCTTTACATGTGACAAGATTTCATTCTTTTTATGGCTAAGTAGTATTCCTTTGTGGATACATACCATGTGATTTCTATATGTTCACTTTCCATGGATGGTTTTATATCCTAGATTTTTTTAAAGGAATATCACAGTAAAAATGAGAGTGCTGCTATATCCTTGACACATGGCTTTTAAGATCCCTTTGCAATAATATCTAATTGTGGTTTTTATTTGTATTCCCTTGAAGATTAATGATGCTGACTTTTTGTTCATATATTTGCTGGCTATTTGTGTCTTAACTTTTTAGATGTATTTATTTTATTTGACACATATGAGTATTTTGCTTGCATGTGTATGTGTATGCCACATGTATGTCTGACGCTCACAGGGATAAGAAGAGGGCTATGACAGTGGTTATGAGTTGCCACGTGGGTGCTGGAAACTGAACCCAGGTCCTCTGCAGGAACAGCAGGCGCTCTTAACCACTGAGCCAGCCCTGAAGTCCCCTCATGTCTTTTTAAATAAATGTCTATGTAGCCCATTTCTTTGCCCATTTTTTAAGGTGGACTCTTTGCTCTCCAGTTGTTTGAGCTCTGAATAAAAAGAATTAAGGGAATGAGAGGTATTGGCAATAAAACTGTGAAAATATTAATGAAAGATGTCAAGATGACTCCAGGAAAGGAAAGATACTCTATGGAGCAGAAGATGTCCTAGTTAATTTTCTGTTCCTGTGAAGAGACACTATGTTCTATGTACTCTGTACTCTGTACTATGTACTCTGTACTATGCTTATCAAAAAGAAGAATTTAATTTAGACTTTGCTTACAGTTTCTTTGAGTCTATGATTGTGGCAGGAAGTGTGGCAGCAGGCAGGCAGGAAGAATGCCTGCTTATATCTAATCCACAGGCAAGAGGCAGAGGGAGGGGAAGGGTGAATGGAGAAGGAGGAGGAGGTAGGAGATGGGAGAAGAAAAGAGAGAGATTGGGTTCAACCTGGGCTCCCTCAGTGGCATACACACTCCCTTCAACAAGGCCACTTCTCCTAACCTTCTAAAATAGTTCTACCCACTGAGAACCAAGGGCTCAAGTATATGAGCCTGTGGGGGCCATTCTCATTCAAACCATCACAGAGTTGGTATTATTATTATTATTATTATTATTATTATTATTAAAGTGTACATACTACCCAAGACAGTTTACAGATTCAGTTCAATCCTTACCAATAATAATATTCATAGAATCAGAAAAAAAAATCTTAAAATCTACATGACACTATTGAATAAAAGAACGAAAATGAAGTCGTATTAATACCTGATTTTAAGTCTGTCTACAATGTGTCTGGTATTGGCTTGAGAAAAGACAAGGAGACAAGTAGAACATAGTAGAGTACCTGGAAAACCACATATTTCTGTCAAAGACACCAAGAGAATACATTGGAAAGCCATCAAATCAATTGCTGATGCTAGATCCACATCTCACATGCTGTACAAATGTCCAAATTATGAAAAGTCTAAGGCGAAACACTTGAAGACTTAGATTTTTGTGTACCTATGTTTTGGGATAAGACCCGAAAACTTGCAACAAAGTAAAAACCAGTAGGATTACATCAAAGAAAGAACTTTCTGTGCAATAAAAAAATAGTCAATATCATGAAGAAAATATTTAGGAACTCACACACACATTCACAGAGTAAGGGGGAGACTTAAATAAATAATATTGTTTTGTTAGCAGTTTTACTAAGTAATGACAATTTTAAAATAGTAAATACATAAAAACCAAATTTAATTATGGCATTTTAATACATAAGTATCATTGCTCCTTATTCCTATTCACCCTCTCTCTATCCTCCCTCTTTACCCCTTCTTTCTGGTATAATTTAGAGGGAAAATACATGTTTGAGGTGTAAGGATAGAGGAATTACTATAAAAGTGCAAAAAGAATAGTCATAAAAAGCTGCTCAAGTACGATGATTGTGGTTGATACATTGTTTATGAACTAATAAAGCAATGAAGATCAGAGAAGCAAAGCATCTAGGCTACCAGAGAGCTCGGTCCTGTACCAGGGCTGGAGAGATATTATCCATACCAAGCTGGAGACTAATTGCCAAGACTAAATCCTTAATGCCCTGCTCCTATCTTATATATTAGTGCTGGGGTTTAAAGCTGTGAGCTCTATTTCTCTTTTAGACTGATTCACTTCTCATGTAGCCCTGGATGGCCTTGTAAATCTAACATTAAGTATTTTTGGTTTTTATGTTTTCTTACTCTCTGTTGTTGACTGTGGCCTTCTCTTGTGGCTCACCTTTTAGTTAAACTCTGTAGGGATATGGAAGAGTGTTATCTCTTGCTCCATCTTTGTTCCAGGGGATTGGGTTTTGATTTAGGAACATGCTTTATCTCATTCACCTAACTCTGTCAGATAATTTCCTTTGTGAATATCTTTGCATATCTTCTGTTACATTGCTATTGTAAATAGTGTCTTTCTCCTTATTTCTACCATTGTTTATGTTGGTGGCAGAAGAAACAAACATTTTTTTTTTTTTTATGTTAGTCTTGTACCTTGAAATCTTGATGCATTTCATAATGAATTCTCACAACTACAGATTGCTTCTGTTTACTCTATAAACTATCCTATAACCTGCGGATATGATTTAGCACATTTCTTTTCAGTGTCTGTATTTCAACCCTTTTTTTATTGTGGTTTCACTATTATTACTGATTTTATTGGAGTCTCAGGCACAATTGTTTTCCTGTACTTTGAACACAGTGAAATTCCAAGTGTTAGGTGAACACTCTGACTAGTTCTTAGATTTACTATAAAGGCTTTTTAGACTGCTTTTAGAGAATACTTTCAAGGCCAGGATAAAGGTTCCATGGCCTTTGCTTAATTGTTATGTTAGGGAGTAGTTGGTTTGTTTTTTTTTTTTGTTTGTTTGTTTGTTTTGTTTTGTTTTGTTTTGTTTTGTTTTCTGGGGTTTACCATTGTCCACGGAGAGATACAACACTTTCCTCCTTTTGCTTGTTGTTCTAGTTAGAGTAATAATTGCTATGACAAAAGGCCATGACCCAAAGCAAGTTGGGGAGGAAAGGGTTTATTTGGCTTACACCTCCATCAGGAATTCAACATAGATTCCTGTAGATAAGAACTGATGTAGAGGCCACGGAGGGTTGCTGCATACTGGCTTGCTCATGGCATGATCAGCTTACGTTCTTTAAGAACTCAGCACCACCAGGCCAATGATGGCACCAACCACAATGGGCTGCTCCCCTCCCCATCACTAATTAAGAAAATGCCCTGCAACTTATGGAAGCATCTTCTCAGTTGTGGTCCCCTCCTTTCAGATAACTCTAGTTTGTGTTAAGTTGACATAAAACTAACCAGCACCATTGTAAAGCTCTGAGGCCTGCCTACAGGATCTATAACCTGACCCTCCATTCCTGCACAACACAGACACGAAGACGCTGACACCCAGGCTTCGAGATCTAGATCCCACTTGGGCATCTATGGCTCCTGTTCTAAGCTTTGGCATCCATTCAGTTCCCTTCTTTTGGTTCTGACACTTAGTTTTTCCTCGCTTTTTTTTTGAGATTGGCTTTATGTCCAAGATGTTATAATTACTGATTTTATTTTATTTTATAGTTTTAGAATTATTTCTTTCCCCTGCTCCTGCCATCTCTCTCTCTCTCTCTCTCTCTCTCTCTCTCTCTCTCTCTCTCTTTATCTCTCTCTCTCTCTCTTATTTCCTTTCCTTTCTACTATATATTCTCTACTGTTTGAAATTTGGACTTTCATATCTCCTTCCAGGTGTGTGCCAGACCTGGTTCCCCTCTTCCATTTTAAACATTATCGTCATGCAGTTCAGGCCCTTTGAGCCTATAACTTTCTAAATACTGCAAACTTAGGATGCACAAGGCCCTGAGATCAGTCTCTGGCTCCAGGGATGGACACACACACACACACACACACACACACACACAATTTTATTTGTAAATACTCCTTCTTGCATTCCAGCTATCTTTGGGAGAGAGGAACTGGCTTTAAAATACCTTCCTGTGGGGCTAAAGAGATGGTTCAGCAGTTAGAAAAGCTTGGTGTTCTTCCAGAAGACCGGAGTTTAGTTCCCAACACTCACATCAAGTACTTCAAAGTCAACTCCAGAGAATCTGATGTTTCCTTCTGGCCTTGTGGGTACCTGCACAGACATGGTACAAAAACATGTACATATACATATACATGTACATATACATATAACTAAATAAATCTTCTTTTAAAATATTGTTCTATAAGGCAAGTTTGTTTATCTGGGGGGTGGAGAAGGATGTCTGCTCAAGACAGTGTTTCTCTGTGTAACAGCCCTGGCTGTCCTAAAATTTGTTTTGTAGACCAGGCTAGCCTTGAACTCACATAGATCTTACCGTCTCTGCCTCCTGAGTTCTGGGATTAAAGGTTTGAGCCATCATGCCTGGAAAGGGCAAGTTCTAAGGATTGTAAATTTTGTTAGATTTTGCTTCCATATAAACATATGTTTTTGGCCCCATTTGTTTTCTTTCTTTCATTCTGTATTTCTTATTTTTTATTTGTCTGCTTGTTTACTTGCTTGCTTCTTTTTGAGGCAGGCTTTTTCTGTGTAGCCTACACTCTCCTGGAACTTCCTCTGTAGACCAGGCTGGCCTCAAACAGAGATCTACCTGCCTCTGCTTCCTGATTCCTGGTATTAAAGGCATATTCTATCACTGCCTGTCAATGTATAACAGTCTTTTTAAACATTGTTTTATGTGTATTTTGTCTACATGAACCATGTGCATTCCCAGTGCCCATAGAAGTCAGAAAATGCTGTCAGATCTCTGGAATCAGAGTTAGTCACTCTGTAAGCCACTGTGGGTACTGGGAATTGAACCCAGGTCATTTGGCAGAGCAGACAATGAATGCTCTTTTCTCCTTGAAAATCTTCATTTAGATTTATGTTAATCTTTTCCCTCCTATTCCACAGGTCTTATAACTTTTTGATTGCATATTACACTATCCATGTCATCATTTCTTTGGGTTTATCTTCTATGTTGTTAAAAGGTAATCTGAGGTAGTTTAATGAGAATGTCCCCATAAACTCACATGTTTAAATACTTGTTCCCTAGCTGGTAGAACTGTTTAGGAAGGATTAAGAGGTGTGGCCTTGTTGGAAGAGGTGTGTCTGTCTGCCTGCCTTCCTGCCTGGCTGCTGCCTGCCTGCCTACCTGCTGCCTGCATGCCTGCCTGCCTGCCTGCCTGCTGCCTGCTGCTATGCTTTCCTCATGATGATCATGGATTCTAACCTTCTGCAGCCCCAAATTAAACACTTTCTTTTTAATAAGAGGAAGACAAATGTTGGTACTAAGGGGTGGGGCATTGCTGTGACAGGAAGCTAGCCATGCTGCTTTTGGAAGGAATATGGAAAACCTGGGGAAATTGGATTAGGAAAGCTGTTGACTACTATAAGCAGGGCTGAATGGACATCATAGTAAGAGCTTGGAGACAACAGTGCTAAGATCATTGAGGGTTATGGATGCTTAGCTCAAGAAACTTCAGAGGGCAACAAAATTAGTGACAGTGTTAGAAACCATTCTTGTGGTGCTTGGGGAAAAAATGAGGATGCTTTCTGCCTGAGGGCAAATTGAAATAGTTGGACTAATTTTATAGGCAGAGGATATTTCAAAACAGCCTAATATTAACTCTGTTGCATGGTTATTAGTAATCACATTCATGCAGAGCTACCATAAAAAATAATAAGCAGGGCAAAAAGAACCACAAAATGTATAGTTTGAGGAGGGGAAAAAGCACCAAGAAATTTGATGTCTGTACTGAAAGAGATAAGGAGAGGCCTAGTGTGAAATGGAATAAAGGGAGTGTTGTCTTTTGGTGAAGACCCCACCATCTAACCCGGAAACTTGCATAAAGGAAATGCCTTTTGTATTTCTATAAAGCTGCAATGGGGGAAAATGTTATGCAAGTATAATTCAAGAAGGGGAACAGGCTCCAACCAAAATGGCTGACCTTGGCTTCATTAGCCAGGTCATTCTGGCTTTAGATCCCTGAATGATACTGGAGTAAAGGAGTTGTGGAATCTTCCCTCCGCAGTTAAGAAAATCCTCTGAAGCGAGGTGTTTGGCATGGGAATCCCTTCAAGGAAACCAGAGAAGCTATATGTGAATTTATGAAAATGAAGCCTGGATTGCATTGGAGACCTCAAGATCTTGGAGATGTCAAAATCATAGACTTACCAAGAAGCTTGGGACCAAATCAAGAGAGAAAGACACATGTTGTAGCCAGCAGAACATGAAGGGAAGAGCCATCTAAGCCCATTGGCAGCAGATTAGAGCTATAGGATTTGGAGTTTGCCCTCCTGAATTTCCATTTACCTATTAGAAACAGATTAGAGATACAGGATATGAAGATTGCCCCGCTGGATTTCTGTCATGCCTTGCTCCAGTATTTTCTAACTATATTACCATTCCTCCCTTTTGAAATGGTAATGTATATTCTATGCTGTTTTACATTGAAGTTTATAATTTACTTTTTGATTTTACAAGGAGTTATAATTGAAAGTTGCCTTGGGTCTCAGAAGAAACTTAAAATAGTGTTCACACCATGAAAGACTGTGGGGACTGTTAGAGTTGGACGAAAGTCATTTCGCATTATGATATGGCCACAAGCCTATAGCAGACAAGGTGTGGGGTGTGGTGGTTTGAATGAGAATGCCCCCCATATGTGCATATGTTTGAATACTTGCCCCCCATTTGGTACAGTTCTTTGGGAAGGATTAAGAAGTGTGGCCTCATTGGAGGAGTTCTGATGCTGGCAGTGGGCCTGAGGTTTCAGAAGCCCAGGCCATTCCCAAATAGCTCCCTCTGGTTCCTGTTTGCAGAAAGGGATATAAGCGCTCATGGGCCAACACCATGCCTGCCTGCCAGCTGCCATGTCCTCACCATGATAGCCATGGACTCTAACCCTCTGTAACCATGCACCCCAAATTAAACACTTTATTTTCTGTGGCCTTGGTCATGGCATTTTGTCACAACAGAAAAGTAAGACAGAATCACTTTCATAGATTTTAATTGGCTTGATTCTGTAGTTAGAAAACATACTGGGCAAAATGAAATGCAACATGTTCTACCCTCATGTTCAGGATATCAAAAGAAAAGAACATTAAATATAGAAAGTGGAAATGAGGGGGCTGGAGAGATGGCTCAGTGGTTCAGAAAACTATCTGCTTTTCCAGAGGACATGGGTTCAATTTTCAGCACCCTGTAACTCAAGCTCTAAAGGACCTCTCTCTCTCTCTCTCTCTCTCTCTCTCTCTCTCTCTCTCTCGCTTGCTCGCTCTCTCTCTCACACACACACACACAAACACCACATGCATGCGAGCAAAACACCAATTCATATAAAATAAAATTTTAAAAAGAAAATAGAAAAGAAGTATGCAGAGTGCTCATTGGGTAAAACTTATATTTGCTTTCTTTGAACCTTGTTTTAAGCAGTTGGCTACCTGGCTCTTAGAGGCTGGCTGATGTGATTAGGTTAAGGTTCACAGTGTACAAAGACATCTTTAGGTCAAACTACATTCTATTGAACAGAATTACACTGAGAAATAACTCCCTGTCCACTAATTCTCTCTTCAACCATGTCTAATTCAATATTAACATTACAGTGACATTTTAAACCAATAATTATGTTAATCATTGAAAACACTATTTTTTTTAAGTCATTGATTCCAATTGTCTACAATGTGGTGCTATCTGTGGTAGTCATGGGCAGGAAAGTGAGTTCAGAGTACCCCAGTAGGGTGTATTTTAACACTGACATTGTTTAGAATGGATGGCTCCTGCTAATAATAGTGAAATAATTGTTGTGTGATATCTAATATTCACTTAAAATGTTCAGTGTCATGTTATCCTCATCTGCTCCTGAAGCCTACCATTCCCCCTGTGCTTATACCATTTAGCTTATTTCATTTTTGTATCAGTCAATACAAAATTGTGTTGCTATAACCAAATACCTAACATGGTCATGAGTGAGGCACTTATTTTATTTCTGGATTGAAAGGCACAATCTAACATGGTGGAGAAGGATTGTACAATTCATGACAATAGACTCATGAGCCTAAGATTTTAACTATTGATGGACAAGGAAGCAAAGAACAGACAGGAAATGACAGCGGGCTATAAAATCTCAAGACACTTACCCAATGATCTACTTTCTCCAGTGAGAGCCCAGCTCTGAAAGTTATATGTGGTGATATATTACTTATGACTTATCAAAGCTTGCCTGAGGATTCAGAAAGCAAAGCCAGCCACAAGCTATAGAGGTCAGGCAATGGTGATACATACCTTTAATCCCAGAAACCATACTAGCTAGCCAGGCAGTGGTGGCACATGCCTTTGGGTGGATTTCTGTGAGTTCGAGACCTCCCAGGGATACACTAGAGTGAATCAGTCTAAAAGATTTAACAGAGCTCATGCCTTTAATCCCTGCTCTAGAGAGGCATATGAAAGACAGGAATCCAGTGTCTCAGGCAGCATTGTGAGATTTAATCTCTAGCCACCCCGAGGATAGGCAGCAGTCTGAGGTTTGCTGGAGTCCTTGTGGAGACAGGATCGCCCCCTTTTAGACTGAGGTAGATGTAAGACCTAGTGGCTCAGCTGCTTTGCTTCTCTGACCTCAGCTTGAAGCTTGAACCCCAATATCTGTCTCTGGGTTTTTATTTTTGGTGATACAGTTACACATCTCTAAGAGTGCAGCAAGACAGGGAGGGTAGACATTCCACATCCGAACTATGGTGTTTCATTCTTGTCCCCTCTGACTCACATGTATATCTGGTGTCTTTTAATCATCAGCAGGCTGTTCAGGGCACGGGAATGGCCTTCATCGTCTACACTGAGGCCATTAAAACATGGAAGTGTCCCAGCTCTGGTCAGTTCTCTACATCTTCATGCTGCTGATGATGGGTTTTGGGAGCATGCTTGGAAACACAGCGGCCATCCTCACCCCTCTGACGGACAGCAAGGTCATCTCCAGCTACCTGCCCAAGGAGGCCATTTCAGATCAGGACACCAGGCAGTGGAGGCGGGGCATGGGAGATTGGCGAAAGGCAAGACAATCAGTGGAAGGGTCTAATTAGGGGCCATGTGCTTCTAAGAGAACTCCAGAAAGGCTGCAGGGGTGTAGCTGTGCTCCTGCTAGGGTAATACTCAGTTCCCCTTGGGTAAGTTGTTCTAGGTGCTGTATGCACATGTAATGTGCACCACAGAGACCCATTTTTAATTTCAACATCTTGCCACCCAGCCAGGATCATGAGAACCCTCCTGTGCCTCTGATGGCTCTATGTCCAGGATAGATAATGTCACATCTGATCACATGTCCTAGCTATCATGTGGGAAGTGTCCTCTTCCCGCGCTCCTCGAAGCCTGATAGCACTTGTTTTTTTTTTTTTTTTTTTTTTTTTCTGAAATTGGGTCTCTGTGGTCCACAGTACAAATGCATGTAGCTCCCAATCCAGCACTTAATCCTCTCCTGAGGGAGCCTCCCAGTGGCTGATATTGTATGGTATGGCAGTGGGAAGGGCTACTATGAAATCAGAGGCACCATGGAAAGCCTTAGGAAGTCAGAAGAAAACCTGGAAAGAGTCAAATATTGACTCTGCCATGTTGTGCAGTTATCTGACAACACTAAGCCCTGGCACCCCCAGTATATAAGGGATCTCTGACTACTACCTTGGAGGCTTAATCTGCTCTGGTACATGACCAGAGCCTGGCAAGTGAGAGCATCTATGTAAATTGTAGTTTCTTCCCAAACCAATCCTTATCTAGGGCCCCACACCACATTTAAGTCCACTTCTCACAGTCTCAGGGGCTATCTTTAGCATTCCCAGACTTTCAGCCATTATGATAGAATATATACACAATGAGAAGGCAGAGGGTGGTCTTGAGTTTAAGCCTAGCAGCTTTGTTCCTGCTCTAACTCTGCCTGCTCTCCCATGCCAAGGCCAGGCCCTTCCAAGCACATAGTGACCATCTCTAGGAGGCAGTAGAGTATACTCGGAACCATCACTGATAGACAGAGTGGGAGGGCAGAGGGAATCTCACCCTAGCCCTGTGGACTGAGAGGGCTGGCACCCCCTCCCCCACCTTCTCTGGGAACTAACCTCTGGTCCACACCTGGGACCTCTGAAGGCCAACACAGGGGAGATGATGTATCATGACCAGTTCTTCATTGGTCATCCTCAGGCAGCCTCAGCCCTTTTCCCTTTACCTCAATAGCTCCCACAGAGAGGATCAGATGGGTTGGGGTCACATTCAAACATCAAACCAGAACAGCATCTTCCCAAGGGCAGAAGGTATGCAAACTAGAGTCCCTCCCTCCAGAGCATGAATAAATCTGTCTCTCTCTGTGCTCCCAACAGATTTGAAAGTGACCTTCAGGCCATGACTTGCCGCTCCCTCAACTGGTACTGGAAGGCCATGTGGGCGTTTGTGAGTCCAGTACTCATCATCAGCCTCTATGTCTTCTACCTGAGTGACTATATCCTCACAGGGACACTGCAGTACCAAGCCTGGGATGGCATTCAGGTACCCGATGTTCCTGCAGGGCTGGGGAATAAGGCAGAGACCACACAGTCACTCAGAACACAGGGGACTATTGCTGTGCTGTGAGAAGGCTCCATGTGAGTATTTCACAGATGCTCAATTTAGCACAGCAGAAGTGGGCTGTGAGTTGTTAACCATGATGCATGGAGAGAGCAAGAGATGCCCCAAAACATCGCAGTGGGCCTTTTCCTAGAAGTACCAGTATCCTCTGGTGTGCCACACTGTACATATTTATACAGAACATTTCTACCACCACAGAAACCATTAGTCTGTGCTGAAGGTTACATAACATTTTGGGCTCTAGAACAAGGTACTAGAAAAATTGTTTCTATGGCATTCCTGGATAGGCTTCACACACATTCTCTCACATATGCTCGCAAAGGTCAGAATTACCTTTCTTCGTGGTTTCTCTGAATTGCAGGGTAGTAGACACCACAGTCTTCACTCTTTAGCCTCTTCCCCTTCATAGAAGGCTTGGGTGAACAGTTCTCTTGGACTTGATAGGAGGGACCTTCCCCTGATGCTCAATCTCTTCTCCCAGGGGCAGCTGGTGACCAAGGATTACCCCCCACATGCACCAGCTGTCATCGGTTTGCTGGTGGCTTCATCTACCATGTGCATCACCCTGCTGGCCCTGGGGATTTCCATCTGGAATTGCCTCAAGAGGGGAGGTTCATCCCCAGTGGTCTAAGAATGGACCTCCCAGGGACGGAAGTCAGCCACTATCTGTTTCACAGTTGCTGCCTGCTGGTGGGGACACCTTGGCTGGAGTGCTGGTCTGGGACCTCCTGAATCTGTAAAGAGGATTAGGGAGCTTAGAAAAAGAAGACTACCTTGGGGAGGGGACCACATCCCTTAGAAGACTCCCTCCATTATTTGCCATCTGAAGACTACAACTTGTAGCCTTCTTGTTGTCAGGGGTTAAGGCCAGTACTGAAGATCATTGTCACCTAGACTCTAGGAAGTCCTAGAATTCAAGGTAAGCTGTGTTAGAAACTTGACCATAACCCTGAGGAGCCAAACAAGCACTTCGGTTTATGTTTGTTTGTTTGTTTTTTGTTGTTATTTTTGGTTTTGTTTTTTTTCTCAAAAGAAAACAAGATACTAATTGCTTTTCATCCAGTGTCAGAGGTTTTTGAAGCACCTAGGGCAACACATTACAATTCTTCTCATTGAAGCCACAGTGAGTGTGTAATTTTTGTATTACTACACTGTACTACACTGTAAATACTACCGGGATTTAGTGTCCACGAAGGGAGAGTTTTGTTGGGAATGCAAAGGTTCCTCACAGTGGGCTGTGGCAACGCTAAACTGTACAAGGAATCTGAACAGACATTCCCATCCCTGGTGTTTCAGGGTCAGATGATCCACAAGGGTACAAGGAACTGTAACTTTTCTACAAACATCACTCACAGCCACCTTCATTCACCTCTGTATAGTAATGCTTTCTAAAATGTACATAAGTCACACAGAGCAGTGTATAACTGAAAACACTCCATATTAATGGCTGTTATTCATCCATTATGTCAATTTGTCTGTTTTCTTTTCTTTTTTATCATAATAAAGTGGATCAAGGTTATCCAGACTGAGGGTTCCCTCCTGTACTAACAAGCCGAGCTCATGGAATTGAAGGACTTCTTTGCATCCATCTGTGCAGACACCTCTGAAGACACTTAGACATCACTTGGAACATCGACCAGAGAGATCTTTTATTTCTCTCTTTTTCCCAATGACAAAAGTAGGCACTGGAAAGGTCTTTGGTGTGGCAGGTGGTGGTAGTAAAGAGAAAATTCTCTGGCTAAACACTTGCTACATTTGCAGAGAAACAAAATAAGGTTCCCAGAATCCACGTTGGAAAGCCTACAGTGTCTGAAAATCCAAGTTCCAGATGATAAAACATCCTTGTTGTATCCTTTTCTATCCTTGTTTTCACCAGCATGAACATGAACACAAAACACATACACATAAGTTAAAATAATATACATATCAAAAAGGTAGATAGTGATGATGTCTTTCTAACAGTTGAGTCTTTAACAGAGGACAATAACTCACAGGACAAATTGTTCACTATCTTAGCTGCCTTCTTATTTTCATTTTAAAATTACCACTGTCCTTAAATATATGAGAAGCAGCATTTATTTACCTAAGTGTTTACTCCTGGTTTTCTCATCAGATGGATTTTAGGCTCGAACAGTGGGTACACCCTGTGATAATACATCGGAGTCTATTCCTGAACACTGAAGTGTCTGTCCCCTACTCTCAACCTAGGCATAGTGACTGCCTTTTTCTGCACTTGTCATGCCTTCCTAGGGTCAGTCACTGACAGGGTCTCAAAAATCATGTACTCTCAAAGGTGAAAAGAGGAACATTGTCATGTATCATTATTCTATTCTTTTTCAGTGTGCCCATCACCTCTGCCATTCTAGACACATCAGAGCATTGAAAATTTGCAGTGTCCATGCTACTGGATTCAAGGAGCCTTTGTCAGAAAATCTTGGGAGTGAGTCTGGTGCTCTTGGGTAAATACAATGTGCAATCAAATCTGAGAGCCTGGGCAGAGCCTATTGAAGGAGAGGGGAAAGTATGCAGTGTGTTTACACATACTTACATCCAGAACAACTTGTACAAATATAAATGCACTGTTGAACATCTCTAGTTATGAGTGGGAGTCACCTCAACAGAACAGTTGTGCTTATGGAAATCAGACAGGTGAAGTAATGCTATCATGAAATACAGATGTGCCTCAGTTTACCGATCTAAAGGTAGTGGAACCTGGGAGAATGGAGCCTAAAAGGGGGAATAAAGTCTCACACAACATCCAACTTTATTAAGAACATCAGGCAATATCCACTTTGAGCGTTAAGAAAGATCATATGAGTAAAGCTCTCATGAGTTCAAACTGAATATAATCACAATGACAGGCTGCACATGGAAAAAAAACCCCATGAATTTCTATAGAGGTGTATAAATAAGTACTAATAGCCAGTTGGAATGAATAATCTGAAGCAAACTCACTCCTATATGATACACCTGGGAGGGGTGTAGAGAATAATCCTCCAAGAACAATTCAGTGTTTTGGAGAAACTGAGGTCACGAGACTCTTATTTTCTTCGGAGTTTTCTCACAGGTACTCAGAATTGTTTTTCTTTCTTTAGAATGTTTCTTCCCTTTTCCATTTTTTTCTTTTTTAATTTATGTGCATTGGTGTTTTGTCATGGGTGTCAATTCCCCTGGAGCTGGAATTACAGACGGTTGTGAGCTGCCTTGTGGGTGCTGGGAATTGAACCCATGTCCTCTGGAAGAGCAGCCAGTACTCTTAACCACCGAGCCTTATCTCCAGCCCCAGCACTCAGAATTCTCACAGGACTACATTCTTGGATTGTGTTAGGATACTCTTCCACCCACATTGTGGTTACATCCCACTAAACCCACTTTAGATTGAAGAGCACCCTAAATTAAAAATGCATTTGTTACACCTACCTTCCTATCCATCACACTCAGAGCTGTCAAATGATCATCCCAGAGGCCATGTGATCACTGGGGTTCCCAACATCTCCACAGAATACCCTCTTCAGATTGCTTGCCCACAAAATTTTGGGTCTCAAATTATAGCTTCTACAGATTTCATTTCCCTTTCACACATTGTAGAGTCAGAAGACACTAAGCTGAACTGGTCAGCCAAGGAGCTCTCCACATACAGTCAAATGCCAGTTTCTCCATGGGGACGTAGCTTTGCTTTGTTTTGTTACTGTAAAAAGAGAAAGAAAGATCACTGTAGAATGATAAAAGATCAATTATAATGTTTAAAAGCTTACTCATATAACAGCTGTAGAATTTACATTCTTATCAGCACACTGAAATTCCCTCAAATCAAATCTCAAATAATGTAGTCGTAATTAGACGTCAACATGAATCAGGAGGGTGGGATGCACCTGTAACCTACCAACTTGAGAGGCTGAAGCAGGGAGATAAAGACCTGACCTAAACAATCAACCTAGCTAAACCCCATCTCAAAAGGGGAGGCTGAAGCAATGGCTCAACAGCTAAAAGGCTGTTCTTGTAGAGACCATGGGTCCAGTCTCCAGCACCCAGATGGTGGTTCACAGCCATCCACAACCCCAGTCCCAACTATGTATTATGTATATACATTATGTATGTATGTATGTACATATGCATATGTATATGTAGAATATGCAAATAAAATAAAATCTTTCTTTTTTTAAAGGACAAGAATTGCAACACAACCCAAAACAAACAAACAAACAAAAACTCTCAAGGTCTTGCCAACAGTGCTAAGGAGTTTGCACTCTCTCATACAGGGAAACTAGAAACTCTTATGATTCATTAACAGTGGACTCACCAGGATGAGCAAATGATTCAAAATTGTATAACCTTAGTTTTCAGGGTAAGACTATAGAACCCTGCGTAGCGCTATCGCTGCTTTCTCTCCTTCCTCAGGAGTTCTGGCGAATCGGCTTTATCATGTTCTGTATTGTGTTTCTGATAGGCACAGTGAAGTTCCTACCCACAGGCAGTCATCCATTAGCCAGAATTGCATCCTGAGAACTCTCAGGTGGGGCTAAGCCTGACTGAGTCACCTGCACTGGGAATCTGGACACCCCAGAGAACTGAGATTCATCCCCTTTGTTGAGATAATTTTTAAATACAGTTATGACCAAGGTCTGAGTGAAGTGTAAATTTTAAATCAGACACAATTCTCAAAACTCATGATTTATGATTCCTTTTCAGTTGTTCTCCTGAGGCTACCTGTGTCACTGTAAGTGCAAGGTGGGAGGGAACCCAAAATAATAGTGTCCCTTTGCACTTATTGGTAGTTCAGGATGTGCCATCATGGAAGCGTTTATGCTATAGAAATTGAAAAGCACATAGATCAGAGACTTTCTGCAGTTTCCAGTTCACCATCAGCCTCCAGCAGACGCAATCGTATCTTCGTGAGCTATTTTTCAGTAATCCTTAATAGTATGAGGAGCCCAGAAATCCTGGAGTTTGAGAGTCATGACACAGAAAAAAGAATGTGGGCAAAGGTCAGTGGGAGGCTGTGAACTGGCCACCACTGAGGTTAAAGCCCGGGGAGGGACCGACCCACCAGGGAAGACTCACACCAGGGCCTGACAGTGCAGAAAGCTGAACAACAGGAAACCCAAGGGACTGGAATCCAGAAGAGAGCACAGGAGTGGGCCCATTCTACCCTGAGTGTTGTCTCAGAAGATGGAGCTGCAGCCCAAGGGCAGCCCTGAATGCCCTGACCAGCACACAGGAAGACTGGGCCCAACCAAGTATACCCAGCCTGAGGTTGTGGAGAAGGGGCAACCAAAGTGGGACAACCCCAGCAGTTCTTGCTTACCTGCATATCCTATGCCATGGGCCTGAGCAATGTGTGGCCCATCCACCACCTGTTCCAGATGTACTGCAGAGGTGAGTGCAGTTTGCATGGACAGCAGTGTCTGAGTAGCTGAGTGCTTCACATCTCAAACCTTCACCTTCCTGGAATCTGTATGAATTATAGGACTAGTGGATGTCACCCCCAAAGAGCTGGCCCACAACCCAGCGAAGAAGGAAGATTGGGTTTTGCTTTTGATTTCACGGACAGTGCTTTTGTGCTGTCTTAAAAAAAAAAAAAAAAAAAAAAAAGTTTGCCTTTCCTAACTTGAAGTCAAAAAAGCTTTCTGTTCCTCCTCTGAGTTCTTAACCACAGGGTTGTTGAAGCTGTGTTTTACTTCCTTTCCTTCCTTTTTTTTTTTGTGTGTGTATAAAATGTGGTACCTAATGAGGTTCAATATATTATGTTGTTGTGTTGTTGTTTTCATGACAAAAAGATTGCAGAGCTCTTTTGCTTGGATTACATCCTTGAAGTTTGAGTAAGTGATGGAAAGGTTGCTAGGCAGAGGTGCCCACACTCCCACGTTGGTTAGAGCAAGCAGGCTATCACAAAGACAAGTTGCTGTGAGTCATACCAGACCTGCTGTAGTTGCTACTTGGTACTTTGAGTTAAAATTAGACTATCTTATGACCTTTGTGTGTTAAAGCACAATTCCAAACAGCTGTGGGGAACATGGCTATGGCTCCTGCTCCCAGGTGTCTCTAAGACTAATACTCACAGGCCTCAGCCTCCTTCAACATCAACCTGAAAGTAAAACCCCAGTGTTTAAAGAGCAGGATTCCCCTCTGCAAAGCGGGCTCTGAAATGACTATTTCCTGTTCCTAGAAGGTGTTGTGAGGAGAAATAGTAGGAAGGTGGTGGTGGTGCGGAGTGTGCTTGCATGTGATGGGGGCATCTAAACAGTACCAATGAGGGAAAAGGGAGTAAAGGCTCACAGCCTTAGGCCCACCCCCATTCCAAAGGGATAAAGCTATTGCTTTCACTTTACCTACACCTGTTACATTTCTTGGAGTCTCCCATCTGTAATTAGGGAAGACCTCTACATAGTGTCATATATGAGATTCAAAATTGTGGAGGAGGACGTGGACATGTCCAGACTGTGGCAGCACTCTCTCCTCAAGTGAAGGAACCATCTCCAACGAGGGTAATCTTGGTGAGAAGCCCAGACAGCTTCCACCTCCACCAAGAATAAGGAAAGAAGGGCTTCTGTCTGTCTGTGCAAAGTGATTGATCTCATTTGGCTATCCATGTGATAATTAGGGTAGAGGGGTAAGTCACAACTCCAAAAGCAAGAGACTTTGGACTGCAAGGAACCAAGAATCTTTTGGAGAAAGAAGAGTGGTAGGGGTGGCCCTCCCCTGCCCCCTCCTCCTGTAGATTGCTTCATTGCCCCATGCTGGGCTTTTTGAGCTAGGATTGCTGAGTATAAGCACCTGGTGGTAGGCTTGGGTAGGGAAGATTTGCTCAGCTTTTTTCTTTCCTGAACTCAGGCAAAAGCTGAGCTACTCCTGAAGTTTTCCATCTTCGAAGGAAAACATACAGAGCCTGCTTTTGCATTTGAAGTGGGGATTGCCTGAAATTCCAATGGAGCCTGTGAGTGATCTAGCAGGGCAAGCTTCTAAGTAGGAAATCTTTGTTGGGTATTAGCACCCATTTGCCCAGAACTCACATAGTTACAGCTGGGGTGCTGGAACAAATGACCCCTGTATTCACCTCCACCCCCACCCCCATCCGGTTCCGTAGGCTCCCCATGTCCTGGTGTACTGGGCTGTTGGGTAGGTCTATGTCAAATAAAGTGCCAAGAGTACTTAAATGAGGGCTGTGGGTCAAGGTTGCTGGAAACCTTTTTTTTTTTTTTTTTTTTTCCTTTTCGAGATAGGGGTTCTCTGTGTAGCTTTGGAGACTGTCCCAGCACTTGTGAAGTATACCAGGCTTGCCTTGAACTCGCAGAGATCTGCCTGCCTCTGTCTCCCTAGTGCTGGGATTAAAGGCATGTATCACCAGAGTCCAGCAGGGCTGCTGAAATCGTAAACATTCCTGAGCCCCAGGCTTGCATTCCCAGTGAAGTTACTATCAATCCTTGAAGCTAAAGGAGACTTCCAGTTTATCTGGTCCTGAGCCTCCAGCACTAAGATAACCGACCTGGGAAGCTCATGTGAATTTTCAGCAGCACAGGGTCAGGTGTTAAACAAGCTGTTACCATTGGCAGATATAGGCAAAGAAGGATCAGCTTGCCTGAGTAGGGAAGATGGAGACAGGGGCATTGCTGGGGTAGTGCTGTTCTTTGTAGCTAGCATCTGCAAAATTGGTTTGCCTCAGTTGGATGTAGAATATTTTTCCCCATTATCCTGCCTGCTTTTTTTGCTGGGCCATTAATATTATTATCATTACTCTGATTATTTTTGAGACAAACATTTCCTCTTTCCTTTGGAGATTGTCCTAAAACACTATCTGTAATAAAACAGGCTTGGAATACAAACAGATCAAGTTTTGTTTGCCTCCCTAGTGCTGATGGGATTGAAGGACAATATCACCATCGCCTAGTCTATACTACATTTTTCCCTTTTCCTTGGACTGTAAACTCACATTTCTTCTCTCTTATTTTCTTTTTCGTTCTCCTCACTCTCAATAGGAATCTAAACCTGGGTGGTAAATTCATTTTCATGTAAGACTGTGCTTTCTCAATATGAGAGCCTCCTCACAATTCTTAATGTGAAAAATGGTTTAAGTTCTCACTAGGAAACAACAACAAAAAACAAAACAAAAAGAAACAAAAAGGGTATTGAAAAGTATATCATGATTGGGTGCATCTTAGTATCTTGTTGAGTTAACTAACCTAAAGACCTGGAAATGAAAACCAAAGTAGGTAGAAAAGACTACATGTGTTCCAACATTGCTGGAATTTGTCAAACAACTATGCTGGCCTTGTGAATATTAGCATTAAAATCCCTTGTCCACCCTTAAGATCCATGGCTCCTATACCTCCTTCCAACACGTGCCACAAGATATCTGTAGGTCTTTATCTTCCAGGAAGTGGCAAACATTCTTGAATGATAGATATCCAAGTAACATCATCTCAGTTGGTAAGGTATTATCTCTGGGAAATGGGAAAGAAATATTTTAGTATATATTGTACTTGATTTTTGGGGAACAGAGTTGATGTTGCTCATCAACATCATCATCAAACTTGTGGCTCCTGCTGCCTTCCTTTTACAAAATAATGCCTCTGCTTTCCTGAGGATAAATCAAATGGAAAGTCTAACTTGGATATGGTTAGCTTTGGAAGTGTGTTATTTCTGTTTTTTTAAGACATGTTCTGTCCCTTCATCTGTCCTCCACTACATGGAGCAGGTCTTTTTTCTGAGAACAGATATGAAAGCATTGAGCTACTTAAAATTAGTTTACCTCTACTAATGTTGTTGCTCTCACTATACAGCAGAGACAGGGCAAGCCATGCATAAAAGTCCAGCCCTGTCAAAGAGCAAAGGGGACCTTTCTTGCTGCAGGGCTTAACAAAGCTTGTCCCTAATTCTCTTGTACTTGTAATCATGGATACATTGTGAATTTTAAAATCATTGAAATCCTGTTAGTCCCCTTGTCACTCTCTAGATTTTCACTGAACTATTGTCATTTGTTTGTTTTTGATATATCATTTAGTTTGTGTTTGTGTTTGTGTGTGTATGTGTGTTTGTATGTGTGTGTGTCTGTGTGTGTGTGTGTGTATGTGTGTGTGTGTATGTGCATCTCATCTGCCTCCTTGCCAACGTGCCTACTCAGTTTGAGCATGAAAATGTTCAGATTTATAGTTAGATTCAGTGCAAAAAGATAGATTTCAATTTTTCAAGCTATGATTTTACTGTGTATCTCTGACTGTCCCAGCACTCAAGTCTGTAGACCAGGCTGGCCATGAACTCATAGGTCCTCCTGCCAATAGAGTGGTTACATTCTAGACATGTGGGGACATTTCCTGCTCCATACTGCGTTTTCTTCTTTCTTCCTTTCTTCCTTGCTTTCTTTCTTCTACCACATCAACTTCTTCCTTTCCTCATTCTTCTCCCACTTTGACTTCTTTTTGTTCTTTATCTTTCTCATCATCTTCTTCTTCTTTTACTTCTTCTTCTCCTTAGTTTCTTTTGCTCTTTCATGATGAGGCTTCTCTATGCAGGTTTACTGACCTGAGTCTACGTTGAACTCAAACACACACAGCTTCTTCAGTGCTGTTTCATGGCCACTGCCCAGTAATTTTGCCTTTCAAGTCTTTATATCTAGCCATTTAATTTTTTAATTACTTAACCCCTGTGTGTTTTTGTCTGTGCACTGCTGGAAATCCAGAGCCTCCGACCTCCCTACACAATCAAAAATAACTAGAGATAAATAATTAACCTCGCCTTCATAATTAACCTGACCTTCATTTAGGTAAAAATCAAAAATAAATGAAGAAGATCAAAGGGAGCTTGGCCTTGGGTTCAGATGAAACTTCCGGAATTGCTGGACAGCTGAACTAGTCTAGTAGTGTATGTTTACACAGAACAAACAAGTTGTGGTGCTTGTTTGAACTTGGGTTAGTATGTGAAGAAACAATGATTCTGATTCCAAAGTGAGTCTTTCTTTGTCCACCTTTCTTTATTTCATAAGTAAAATCAGAGAACCGGATGGCATGGAGCTTGTATTGCCGGTCCCCCAGGCACACAGGTACTGGAAGCATTGTGCCTACACACCCCATTCCATTGTCTTCTGCTGTATCATACAAGTGCACAGTCTTCTACCAGTTTTCACACACACTCACCCACACACACACACACACACACACAAATATTAAAGAATAGGGCCCAGAATCATAGACTATAAATTCCAGAGGTCACTGGGAGGCATGTAATGCCCTCTTATGGTAAAAGGGCATACCTGCAGACAGAATACTCGTGCATAAAATCAATTTAGGAGCATTTAACTTTTAAATCATTATTACTATTATCATCATTATCTTTATTATGATTATTTTTGAGACAAACTTTACCTGTTTCCTGTGGAGACTGTCCTAGAACACGCTCTGTAATAAAGCAGGCTTGCAATCCAAACAGATCAATTTTTGTTTGCCTCCCTACTGCTGATGGGATTGAAGGGCAATGCCACCAACAGACCATAGTGTGTTCTCCTTTTTTCCCTTTTCCTTTGTCTGTAAACTCCCATTTCTCTCTCTCTTATTTTCTTTTTCTTTCCCCTCACACACAATAGGAATCTAAACCTGGGTGGTGTTTTCCTTTACACGTAAGACGTGCTTTCTCAATATGAGAGCCTCCTCACAATTTTTCACGTGAAAATTGGTTTTTCGTTCTCACTAGGAAACACAAAGAACAAAAAGGACCTTGAAAAGTACAAAATATGATTGTGTCCATCTCGGTATCTCGTTGAGTTAACTAACGCAAAGTTGTGGAAATGAAAACCAAAGTAGGCAGGGTAGCCGACAAGTGGCCCATCACTGCTAGAATTTCTCAAACAACTGTGCTGGCCTTGGGATTTTTAGCATTATACTCCCGTGTTCCCTCTTACTCTCCATGGCTCCTTTACCTCCTTCCAACATGTGCCACAAGACATCTGTGAGAGTTTAACTTCCAGAAAGAATGTTCTCTGTCAGGAAGACAAACATTCTTGAATGATAGATATCCAAGTAACATCATCTCAGTGGGCAAGGTAGTATCACTGAGGAATGTGAATGAACCATTTAAGTCTATATTGTACTTGTTTTTAGGGAACCAGAGTTGTTGTTTTTCATCAACATCCCCATCATACTTGTGGCTCCTGCTGCCTTCCTTTTACAAATTAATGCCTCTCTTCTCCTCTCATAAGGGCAAATCAATGGATATTCTAACTTGGATATGGTTTTCTTTGGATGTGTGGGATTATATTCCTCTTTGCTGAACCTGGACCATTCAGGCAGGACTGAGAGTTGCTGCATTCACTGGAAAGTCAACCAAGTATTGATCATGGCTTTTCATAAGCATACAGCTGGAGCCCACTTTGCATTAAATCAATACCCTATATATCCTCACCTGGGTCATCACAGTGCCATTGCTAGCTGAGTGTGGTTGGATATAAAGAAACGAATCACTTATAGTCAGAGAGTTCTGCTCTCTTGTCTTTTCTTTTTATTTTATTTCATTTTATTGTTTATTTTGATTATTTGGCCAAATGGATTCTATGCATCTTTGCAGACTGTCCTGGAACTCACTCTTGAGACCAGACTGGCTTCAAGCACACAGAAAATAGCTTGGCTCTGCCTCCCAAGGGCTGGGATTAATGATGTGTGACACAACCCCACAGTTTTTATTTTAGTTTTGTTTTTGGGGAAGGGATTATGGTGGGAATGCTTTATCACTTCTTTCTTTAGGTCCTTCAGGTTTGATTTCATACAAAGTGTTCTGACCACAGTTTCTCTTCTTCCCACAACTCCATCCCCTCAGCCAAATCCACCTGGTGTTAGGGTTAGGCTTCTTGTTTTCTCTCTTTCACACACTGCTGTGTTAATGCATCAGCTGTAATTACTTTTCTCCATGGATCCTGGAATTATCAGTTTTTAGATTATGCATGTGGATTAGCCATGCATATGATTAAAATCAGGAAATCTGAGTACCACCTGCCAGTGCAGAAGAACTTTTACAAGGATTTCATCTTATAGGCAGAGTATGTCAAGAAAGGGCAAGCTCTCTTTCACTGGGGTTACAGAACTTTACATTTGGTGCTACATAACCAAAGCATTACACAGGATCAAGCCAACTTTCAAATAATGTAGCCAATCATTCTGTTGTGCCCATAGTGATATTAATAGAGGAAAGTAGAGAAAGATAGAGTGAAAATTTAAGGACGAGGCTTCATTTCCAGCAGAAGTAAAATATACGAAACTTAAAAAAAAAAGAAAAAAAAAACAATAAAAACAAAAAAACAAGAAAAGGCCTGGGAGATGGCTTAGTAGTGGATAGACTTTCTGTCCTTTTTTTTTTTTTTTTTTCTTTTTTTCTTTCAGCATTTCTCTTTATAGCCATTTCTTTTCTAGAACTCAGACTGATGTCCTGGTGAGCTGACAAATCTCCACTTTCAGATTTTTGAGAACAGAGGCTTGATTGATCATCTGTGGCTAAAAGTTGGAATTTTGTTACTTTTTTTTTTGAGTACATGAGACCTGAGAAGAATAGTAGTAGAACAATACTCAGGAATCAGTTGGTGTTCTGCTTTAGGGACTGTGTGACCTTTTTTGTCTTGATGTTTGTTTGTTTTTGGTTTTGTTTTTTGTTTGTTTTTTGTATTAACTGTCTCCATATTTACATTTCCTCCACTGTCTCTCCCTTCCTTCCTTCTTCCTTTCATTTCTTTTTGAAACTGTTTTTTTGTCTTTGTACCTTGAGATCTGTCTTGAATCTCATTTTGTAGGCCAGGCAGAAGTGAAAGTTGGAAATCAACAAGACTCTCTGCCTCTGCCACAGAAATACTATGCACCAATCTCCACTGGCATACTAAGGTATGCATGTGCCACACTTTCCAGTTAAACATTGGTTGACGAGGGAAAGCCTGCATTGCTGATAGGAATTCAGTTATTTTCAGGTTTATGAGGAAAAATAAATTTTGTTTTGTTTACTTTATATTTTCACTTGTTTTTTTAAGACAGGTCGTGTCCCTTTATCTGTGCTCCACTACATGGAGCAGGTCTTCTTTCTGAGAACAGATATGAAAGCATTGACCTACTTCAAATTAGTTTACCTCTATAATGTTGTTGCTCTCACTATACAGCAGAGACAGGGCAAGCCATTCATCAATGTCCAGCCCTGTCAAAGAGCAAAGGGGACCTTTCTTGCTGCAGGGCTGAACAAAGCTTGGCCCTAATTCTCTTGTACTTGTAATCATGGATACATTGTGAATTTTAAAATCATTGAAATCCTTTTAGTCCCCTTGTCACTCTCTAGATTTTCACTGAACTATTGTCATTTGTTTTTTTTTTTTTTTTTTTTGATTTATCATTTAGTGTGTGTGTGAGTGTTTGTGTTTGTGTGTGTGTGTGTGTTCATCTCATCTGCCTCCCTGCCAACATGCCTACTCAGTTTGAGCATGAAAATGTTCAGATTTGTAGTTAGATTTAGTGCAAAAAGATAGATTTCAATTTTTTCAAGCTATGATTTTACTGTGTATCTCTGACTGTCCCAGGACTCAGTCTGTAGACCATGCTGGCCTTGAACTCATGGTCCTCTTGCCTCCAGAGTGGTTACATTCCAGGCATGTGGGGACATTTCCTGCTCCATACTGCGTTTTCTTCTTTCTTCCTTTCTTCCTTGCTGTCTTTCTTCTACCACATCAACTTCTTCCTTTCCTCTTTCTTCTCCCTCTTTGACTTCTTTTTTTCTTTATCTTTCTCATCATCTTCTTCTTCTTTTACTTCTTCTTCTCCTTAGTTTCTTTTGCTCTTTCATGATGAGGCTTCGCTATGCAATTTTTACTCACCTGATGCTGCGTTGAACTCAAACTCACACAGCTTCTTCAGTGCTGTTTCATGGCCACTGCCCAGTAATTTTGCCTTTCAAGTCTTTCTATCTAGCCATTTAATTTTTTAATTACTTAACCCCTGTGTGTTTTTGTCTGTGCACTGCTGGAAATCCAGAGCCTCCGACCTCCCTACACAATCAAAAATAACTAGAGATAAATAATTAACATGGCCTTCATATAGGTAAAAATCAAAAATAAATGAAGAATATCAAAGGGAGCTTGGCCTGGGGATCAGATGAAACTTCCTGAATTGCTGGGCAGCTGAACTAGTCTAGTAGTGTATGATTACACAGAACAAACAAGTTGTGGTGCTTGTTTGAACTTGGGTTAGTATGTGAAGAAACACTGATTCTGATTCCAAAGAGAGTCTTTCTTTTTCTACCTTTCTTTATTTCATAAGTCAAATCAGAGACAATACATCAATGCACATAATAAAATAAATGAGTTTTTAAAAAGTTAGAAGGCGTAAATGTATTTATGCTCACTCAAACCAGGGAAATAATGCCCACCCTGCCTTGAGAATTCTTTTCCTCACTTGAATCAACCCTTGGAATCTCTGCTGGGCAGAATGAATTCATCCACAGAGCCCTCTTGAGGCTCTTCCAATGTAATTCTACAACAGAGTTTGTCAACCTTCCTAATGCTTCCTTCTTCCTTGCATGCCGATCCCAAACCATAACATAATTTGTTACTACTTCACAATCGTAATTTTTCAAGTTGTGAATGCTACACAAATGTCAGTGTTTTTTAATGGTCATAGGCAACCCCATTGAGAGTGTCATTTGAACACCCAAAATGGTCCATACAAAGATGTTGAGAACTGCTATTCTAGAGTGTCCTGCAGGATCCTCTCTGTGTGTATGGAGATAATGGAAAACCTTGCAAAATCTAATGAGTCTGTTGCATAGAAATATAAAAATTTCATCCATTAAATCTCAGAAGAAGGATAAAATTGTATTTTAGGTTTCCACCGAGGAAAAGACACTAGCAGCATCTCCAATAGACATGGGGGTAGTGGAGATACCTGCAGGATGAGATATTCAAATGGATGATGAAGAGCTGGTAGAGGTCTTGAGGGGAGCCTGTTTGAGGCTGTGGAGTGTCCTTTGAATTGAAGGCAGAAAGGTGAATGCTGACAATTCCTGGCCTCCTGCAGAGTGGTGAGGCATTGGGGAGCAAAGCTTTTGCTTCAACAACAAAGGGCCACATCACCTGTTCTTTTACTTTCTGGTGAAGTGATTGCCTGTGTCCCTGGGAAACCTTCCTTGCTGCCTCTGATATTTGTTTTACATGTGGATATCCAAGAGATGGCCTATTGAAGTCCAGTCTGACCCTAAAGTTTATATCCTGAAAGATAATTTTGGACTCCCAGACTTGGGTTCACCTTCTAGAACTGAGATTGTTCACGACACTTGCTAGTTTCTCCTCTTAATGCTGATCTTGCTTTATTTACTGGACTTGGTGAGAGTCGTACCTGAGAACTTGTTTGTGTGACACAGCCTTTCCTCCAGTTTGGGTTCTTTTTAAACCAAAGGAAAGAACTGGGGGCCTCCACTTACCCGAATGGGACTGAACTAGGCTACCCTTTCACAGAAAAATGTGGTCTCACTGGAGACCTGCACCAGTGCTGTTTCTATGGTGAGGAACAGCAGTGTTATTAGGCCTTCCCCCCAAGGCAAGGTGAGCAGTTATTGCCCAGCTCCATAAGCATCTTTTCCTCTCAACCTCTTGAGTTAAAAGAAGCAACAAGGACAGTGTTTTCCCTTCTGCCCATCCCTTCCAGAGAAAGAGGGAAGCTCAAAAAAATTCAGTGAGTTGTATTGGTGGCATAGACAGCTACCCCTTGGTCCTCCACAGTTGTTGAACTCAGAGGTTTTAACGATGTCTGCCTTCTGCTGATGGCATGAGACATGTGGATTAGGAAGTTTGGAAGACTTACCTACCATTGGCCCAAGCAACATGGAGAAAGTCGACTAACAGGTTGTCCACGGACCTTAGAACCCTTGGCAGCACTTGAGATGAAAGGCAGTATTGCTCAGTAGCTAGTGTTGCAACTTTTGTGGGTGGATCTTCATCAGTGTCTTGGAGGAAATGTGTGTTGCCAGCAGCTGGCCTGTCTTTCTGTTATGAGTGCTTTTAAATTAAACATTTTAAATGCCTTTGTTGTCTCTTCACAATAATACAAACCTCACAAAGACAGAAGTTACTACCAGGGCCTGGGATATTGCTGTGATAGGCTGGGCCTATGATATAGTTTCTCAGATGAGTTCTCAGTAGTGTTGTTCTGCAAGCTTTCCTCTCCCTTTATGACTCTTCATTGTGATTTCTTTCTCAGGGCTATAAGCAATTTGAAGAGCCAAGAAATGGTGCATGTTTAACTCCCATTCATTTCCCACTAAAATGACTAGGTGAATACAGCATGAAGACCATGTCATGATGTAAGTGTGAGAAGCACCAGGATTTTATAACTATATTGGAAAAGAAGAAGACATTTCTAATGTGAGTATCACACTTACTCTTTTACACATGTATGGGTTATTTTAGGATGCAGTGACCTATGATGATGTGCACATCAATTTAACTCAGGAAGAGTGGGCTTTGCTGAATAAGCCCCAGAAAATGGTCTACAAGTATGTGATGCTGCACACTTAGAGAAATCTCACTGCTAAAGATAAGATTGCATTTTCCTTCTTGCTTGAAAATAAGGGGACAGGTATCCTTGCTTATTGATACTATTGTCTAATTTCAATTGAGTAAAGACAAAATTAGTTGAATAAGGCATAGTTCTTAGAATTTTTTAATATATTAACTTACATTCTGTACTATTTCGATTAATATATGATATATATTCTGGTCTTATATTTCAGGCTACTTTTGGGAAGAATTTACTATTGAAGAACATTGTCAACGTTCTAGAAAAAGTGAATGGTAAATACATTAATTTATACAAATTAACCTCTGAAACAATTTTAATTTTTCATGCAACTTTTACATAAAAACAACACTGTACATAAGCACAGCTTAAACTTTATTGATTTTTCTTAATTTCTCACAAACAAGTACCTCAATGTCACATAGCTATTCTGTGTTTTCAAGGAATTCCTGTGGAAAAAAGACAAGGATACAATGACTAAACACATACCACTGTTTGAATTATAGCCCCATGAAAGATATGCTGTTTTTGCAAGACCCAGTTTCTCTGTATAGCAGTGCCTGTCCCTGGCATTTATTCTGTAGACCAGGCTGACTTGAACTCAAACATTTACATGCCTCTGCCTCCTGAGGGCTGGGATTAAATTTTCACCTTTGGGAAATATAAAACCATTTGGGATACATGAGGAATAGTTATTACAAATCGATGAGGCTCTGAATAATCATATCAGGGTAAATTGAATGGCACTGATCTTTCTGCAGTGAGAACAAGAGGTACGGGTGTTGCTGCCTTATTTGAGACAGCAGGCATACAGATATTTAGGGGCTTGTATGGGAAACTTAGTAGGTATAGGCATCTGCACCTCCATGATATATGCCTGAAGACATGAGCTCAATCACCAGAACACATCCATAGAAGATATATCTTATGGCATCTGCATTCCTCAAATGCACATCATGAGCAAACATAATGATAAATAGTAAGAATAATATTTAGTCATTCTTACTGGGATAGCACAGGCTCTTCCTGATTTTGATTATTTAGAGATCTTTCTGCAAAATTTGAGTTTATGTGAGTTTTAACATCCTAGTTAGTTTTGTTGTGTTGAGTTTTGCTTTATTCCGATTGGCTCCAGACCTTTACCAACCATTTTCTTTATCACAGGAAATTCTGGATAGGGTTATTACTGAAGAGGAGGGAAGCCTCTTGAGACAGCTTATCAAAAGCATATATGTTGCAATCTTGGCATTGTGCTGACCTTGCCCCCAAACTATGGGCAGGACATGCATGCCCAACATGGCCACACTATGGATACCTCTTCTCTCCCTCTTCTCTGCTCTGTGTTGGCTAACTTTTTCACCACCCTTCTTTCCCTCCAACAATGAACTCCAGGTGGCCTCATTGAGTTTCTTGTTTGTGTTTCATTGCTAACTGCTGTAGCAAATGAACAACAATATCGATCTTTCAGGAAGAATTGAGTACCCTTTGTAGTGACTTACAAGGGAAGCCAAATTTCAGGTGTGTCAGTTCAGAGTGATTGGGAGCTGGTGGGTATCTAAGACAGAGGAATAAGTTGTGAGTTTAACAATGCAAATGGAAGCATTCTAGTTGGAGGAGTGACATATATGACAAAAGTGGAAGGAAGTTACCGTATTCACTCTTTTTACAATATTTCTGTTTTATAGAGCATAATAATATATTTTTAAATTTTTATTTATTTATTTATTTATTTTTTATAAACAAGTCCATTTAAATGAAAACAAATATGTATAGACAATATTTGGGAATTTGGACATCGTTCTTTCCAAACTACTTCCTGCTGGTAAGGGGTGCTGTCTTAGGGGATTCTAAGAAGATGCATAAATCCTGGCTGTAGTCTGTAAGTCTGCATTGTCCAGCTGTTTTGAATGTAGGATCACCTGGTACTAGCATTTTTTTATTTAATTTATTATTTTACATGTCAATCCCACTCCCCTCTCCCCTCTCTCCCTCCCTCCCTTTTTCCCTCTCTGCCCTCTCACATGCACCCTAATCACCCTCCCCTCCCATCCCCCCCCACCCGAATTCCATATGTAGGGGAATGTCATCCATTTTGGGTCATGTAGGCCTGACAGGTCATGGTAAGTAGGGACTATGGCTTTGGGTCTGTGTCTCCACTCCACCACTGGTTAAGCTCTCTGACTTGGGGCAAGTCATTTAATACCTCTGACTGTTTCGTCTGCAATAGAAAACAAAAAGAAATCCCTGCTACTCCACCCCCACAAGCTTAAACTACCTATCCCAGAACTTTTCACCTTCAAACAGTAAAGAAAGCAGGCACAATAGAGCAGAAGGCACTCAGGCTATTTATGCTTCAGATTATACGTTTCCCCACCCCACCCCTGTCTGCTTCCCCCCATGCCTAGTTCCAGTCTATTGCTGATGGATATTTGTGCTGTTCCAGTTTGCGGCTACTATGAACAGAACTAGTGTGTACATTGTAGTATGTTCCTCTCTCTCTCTCTCTCTCTCTCTCTCTCTCTCTCTCTCTGTGTGTTTGTGTATGTGCATGTGTTTGTGTGTGTGTGTGTGTTTTTAAACAAGCATTTATTGGGGGCACGAGCCACAGAATGAGTTGAATTCAGAGACAATTTGTGGGAGCCAAGCAAGTGACCTTACCATTTTACTGGCCATGCCATTCCGTTCCAGTTTTAGACTTTTGTGTAGACTTATGAATGTGCACTGATGTTTCCATTTGCCTGTTGATTTCCCTGACAACTGACAAGTCTACAACCTTTCCACTTGCTTACTGGGCCATCAAAAGAGCCCGGGGTTTCTGAAATGTCTGAATGAGCCCTTGATAGGTTTATACTGGGCTGTCTTTTTCTACTGATTTGCATTTGTTTCCCTACTTTGGCTAATGGCCCTATATCTGCTTTTTATACCAACTGTTTCCTTTCTTACTGTGTTGCCTTTCTGGCCCATTTTAAGTGTATTCTGTTGGAGAGAATTCTTAACTTCAAGAAAGTTCAATTTGTGCTGGAGATGTGTGTAGCTCATTGTTTAGAGTGCTTGCCTAATATGCATTCGACCCTGGGCTCTATTCCTAGCTCTCCATAAACTGTGTATGTATGGTGGTATATACCTATAATCCCAGAACTTGGGAGGTAGAAGCAGGAAGATCAGAGGTTCAAGGTCATCATCAGCTACTCAGCTACATAGCAAGTTCAAGGCTAGCCTGTTATTGGAGACCCTATCTCAAAAAGTAAACAAGTAAGCAGAAGGAATAGAGTTTAGTTTCCAGCATCCATATGGTGAGCTCACTACCACATGTAGCTCCAGGTGTAGTAGGGGATCTGATGGCTTTTTTTAAAGGCACCTATATGCATGTGCTTGTATATACACACAGACATATACACAAAAAAAATAAATATTAAAAACAAACAAATCTATCAATCGTTATAAAAAAAGTTGTCTTCATGACCATTTTTTCCCCTCATGTCTTACTTTACACAGTCTTTTCCTACCAGGAGAGTAGTAGATGCCTTTAATTCTAGCACTTGAGAGACAGAAGAATCTGTGAGTTCGAGACCAGCCTATTTTAACATAGTGATTATAGAGAGATCCTGTCTCAAAAAACAAAAACAAAAAGCAAACAAAAACAAAACAAAACAAAAAATCCCAAACAACAACAAAAAGCCCAACTTCTTCCTTATCAAGTCCAAGTTTATGAAGATATTCCTGAGGAGTCAACCCCTTCGCAAAGCTAATCTCAGCAGTGAATGAGTTACTGCCTACAAACTGCCCTTCACTGAACCTGGATCTCAAGGATTCTGCTAGGCTGGCTGGTTAATGCACTGCAGGGATCCTCCGGTCTCCATATTTTCCCTCTCCTCAGTATTTGGAGAAATAGTCATGTGCCACTGTCCCTGACCTTTTACCCAATGAGCCATCTCTAGCCCCAGCCATCCTGGTAGAGGGTCTACCTAAAGGCACGATGGTGAATAGTTTGTATAAAACAGCTGTTGCTGCCTCCAGCTATGTACTTGTGTTTTGGGTATCACAAATAAGTTCTCCTATAGGATTCTTTGCCACATAGTGACATTTAGGAACTGGACACCTCAGAAAGATACCCAGGACAGTTACCATGGGATTTGTTGGTACAATGGTGGCAGTGCCCTTCTTTAGTCCTTACCCCAGGGACCAGGCCAGCATCTGGTCTTAGCTGCCTTGGGAAGCGATCCCAATATGTGAGGCCCAGTAACTGAAAATCTCTGCCTTTGTGTCTCTGTGGTGGTGTGTGTGTGTGTGTGTGTGTGTGTGTGTGTGTGTGTGTATAATATAAAAAACTACCCAGTCCAAGTAAATGCAAATAAAGTAGTCACATCACCACACCACCCTAAACATGCACTTGGTAACTTTTATTTGAGATGATTCATTGAGTGATGGACTACTATACTTACAAAGAGGGTAGTCGTGGGGGACCTCTACTTGGAGAGAGTGATGTACTGTGTGAACATTAATGGTAGACTGTCAGATGTATATTACTTTTTTGCAGAAAAATCTCTCATCTGCTTGTGCAAATACCCCCACCTTTGTGCTATTTTGAGTTTCTAATATATCACTGGTTGGGGTTGGGGAGAAGACATTTAGTGGCAAACCATCATGTTGAGTTCTCACCATGCAGGTACAGTGACATTGGTAGCCATAAGAGCTTAGCCTATAGTAAAGAGTAGCAAATAACTGGAAATGATTTTTAACTTTTACTTCTGCTTTAGATATTTATACAATAACTTAATCCTCAGCAATGACTGTATTTAATAAAACAAATTCTCAAAATCCCTCCACATGCCCTAACTGGTTACTCAGAGCTCTGTAGAGGATTGGGCGGTAGAGCAAACTCAGCTCTTTGATGTGTTTGTTTCTCTTTTGGGTGCTTGGTGTCCCAGAAGCTGAGTTTTCAGACAAGCTTTAGTGCTCAGAGAAGCCTACTCTGGCTTGTGGGAGAACCCTTTCTTCAGACTTTACTTTTTACAGCATCTATGACAATCGCAACACTGAAGTTCATGTTATGCACTTTCCTAAAGAGGAGAAGAAGGGGCCATGACTGCATGGGTGTGGGCCACTAAGTGCATCCCGGGATTCTAAATTCTTACCTTATTAATATGAAGGCCATGCAGCTTTCAATCATTTGCTCATCTTGGTGATTTCCATTGTTACCTAACTACTATCTAGAGCTTCTAGTTCCCCACAAGATAAAGTCCAAACTCACTCCTTAGCTTTGTTTGGAAAGTTTTGAGGATTTTTTTTTTAAATGAGCCCTGAGGAATTTGACCCTTGCATACCTGGGTTCTAGAAAACAGAGTGTTAACTCTTAAGTCTAAAAATACATAGCATTTTGCTGCAGGTGAGAAACCTACCTCTAAGGATGAATAGGACATATCAGCCACAGTCCCGAAGGAACACATACAATTCACTTTTCAGAAAAAAATGCAGTTCTGCAGGGCCTGGGGCACCAAGAATTACCTCAGTGGTTAAGTGCAGTTAGAGGACCCCAGGTTCAGTTCCTAGCACTCACATGGTGGTTCACAACTATCTGTAATTCTTTTAACAAGGGATCTGATACCTTCTTCTGGGTTCTGAAGGCTCCCTGTCACTCAGGAACAAATGCATGCACATTTAATAAATAAAAAATTTTGAAAGTAAAACTGAAACATTGATATTACTATGTATATGGAGCTATTGTTTTTCTTATGTATTTTTAGATAGATATTAAGAATTTTAAAATGGCTCTTCTCCTGTATTTCCTAGGTCATATGTCTCACACTAGGTACTCTGACATTTTCAGAAGTTTCCCAAATCCTTATAGTCTCCAGGATTTTAATATTACGTCCAGAGTAGCCTCACTACAGTAATTAGTGTACATCACATCTTCATTTGGAATTTCATTTGCCAAGTGTTCCTCAACACCACAAACTTGCAGCTCAGCCTATTTTTTGTCAAGAAAGAGCCTGGAATTTATTGTTAATTATGACAATCATTTAGCCACTTGTAGCTGGTGGCTTCTGTGTGTGGACTGGAAAGACATAGAACATCATTGTACAATTTCCACTAGGCAGTCCTGGCCTGGAAGTTCAGTGATAACACCTGCCATGCAGTATTCCTCTCTATGTTTAGACTGCAGGCAGCTGCTTGGGATGGAGCCCTATGTTGCATGCTGCACTGCTTCCTCAGAAAAGGATGTGACTTTCCCATTGCCTCTGCTCCTTCTTTGGGTGCTGACCAAGGGCATGTCAGGCTTCTCCAGAGCTACAGCACCTCATCCTCTGCCAGGAAGGTCAGTCACATGTATCAAAGGTGACTCCATCCCTTAAGGCAACAATCACTACAGGATGGGAAATTCATGTGCCTTCATCAGACCTGGGCTCCTGTTTCACATTTCTGTCTCATGGGCTCCAGGTTCTGATGTCTCACCAAACCCTGCTTCTGGCCCTCCCTGTTATTCCAAAGTTTCCATCTCTGTCTAGACCTCACAGGTAGTCCATCAGTTTAAACATCTTGCTCCTACCCACATTTCCCCCTTCCTTCTGCAGTACAAACCCCAAGAGCTCTGGATCCTTGGGCAAGCCCAGGTGCAAGATGTCAGCATCTCTGTTAGAGGTGTTGACCTGTGGCTCTGGGTCATCTTATCTCTGTGTGCCTCAAATGATACTTCCCACATCTCTTATCCCACTTATTGCTTAGCAAAGGTCCCATATAATTACATAGATGGCTAAGGGGAAACTCTCTCCTATCTGAAGATTACTTTCCTTTCCTGTTATCTTCGGCATGTGCTCTCACTTCTTTCTTGGGCTTCAGGAACTCCCTAACAGTCACCTTTCTCTTCGTGGAATTACTTATAGATCTCCTTCTCCTCCATGTTCCCTCCCTTTCTCTGTTTACACATACCCTCAAGGTCTACTAACAACTTTTAAAACCTCTTAGGTCTACAGGCCACCAACTCTTTATATAAATTTGTAGCCTACATTTGTAGCCTCTGTTCATCACTCCGTTTATGCATTTATTTATTTATTTATTTATTTTACAAAGGAATATGGTGGTAATGACATCTAGGTCTCTACAGATCCTTCCTTACTTTTCTGTAAATCCACTAAGCACAAACTCCTGAAAACATCTTAATTTTATCTACATTCAAACTTCACATTATGGGAGTGGTTTTTCTTTTGGTAACTGATTTCTGCCTCACATTTACATTGGTGTTAGAGCTATAGCTTTAGAGTTTTTCTTTCATTCTTACTTTCTTTTTTATGCCAGTACTTATACAATTAAATGCTTTATACTTAAATGCTTTGCTACTGACATATATTTGGATTTCTTACAGTTTCATGGTGTTATGAAAAATGTTGCTTTTTTTGTTTGTTTTGTTTTGTCTTTCAAGACATGGTTTCTCTGTGGCTTTGGAGCCTATCTTAGAACTAACTCTGTAGATTAGGCTGGCCTGGAACTCAGAGATCTGCCTGCCTCTGCCTCCTGAGTGCTGGGATTAAAGGCATGAGCCACCAATGCCTGGCAAATTGCTCATATTCTTACATAGTCTGGTGAAGGAAACATTGTTAAAAATTCATCACCAATACAAAGAACAAAAGAAAGGTTGAGTGTGATGGAATGCCTGTAATCCAGCACTCAGCAAGGCAAAGGAACAAGGATCATTCCAAATTTGAGGAGAGTCTAGGGTCTAATTGTTTCATTTTGAGATAATATTATTCTTTCTATATTTTCCTCTGGTTATTTGTAGAGTATTGTTTAATTTAATCTTCATATGACATATGTATGTGCACACAGTGACAGGACAAAATTCACTTATATAATACTTGTACTTGTTATTGACAAAATTTAGGGGAAAATGCATGCTTTTTGAAAAGTATATAACCTTTCTCAGTCTATATTTTGCATTTTAAAAACGGGGGACAGTCAGTCCTGACTCTTCTCTGAACAATTCCAAGCAATTTAGATTATGTAAAAAAAAAGTATTAAGAGGCAGACAGTCCCCAGGGCAGCAAGAAATTGTTAGCCAGAACTGAAGGCAAGGTGGCAACCACAGAGTTGGGTCTGGGGTGACAGCTACAGGCTCTGGCTGTTTCCTGCTGTTTCTGCTGTGAGACTGACAAAGCTGAGGAAAGAAAAAATCAAACAATTATAAGATTGAAAGCAAAGAGGTCTTAATCTAAAAACAATGTGGGGGAAATGCTCCAATAAACATCTATTTCTTTAACATACAGATATAAAAATGCATGGCTCTCTAAGACTTCAACTCAGATAACTTCAGTATAGTGTGTTCCTTTGTGTGTATACTCACCTCCAAAGGACAACTGGGAAAAGAGTATAAGTAGCCTGGATCATTTTCTGTGAATTGACGCTGTGGAATCTGAAATAATTAGGTGGTATACACAACACAAAGTGGACATTGTTTGCTCAGAAAGGCCCAAATGGAACAAATATATTTTCCAGGTCAGTTCAAGCAGATGTAGGAATAAGCTTATTTAGAAAACACTCTGGCTTCTCACCATGACCACTCAGCTGATTGAGATGGGTTTGGCAAGACCCAGCCACGTGTTATGGAAACAGGGGACTGAGAGAACCGTGGTGAGGCCTTCAGAGATTTTGTTGGTCTTGGCTAAATTTACTCCTTCACCTCAACTATTTTTGATGGGAACAAGAATCAAGACTAACTTGAAGGCATGGTATGCTGGGGAAAACAGCTGGAACTCTGTGGAAATATTTTCCAGGGTCAAAATGTGGTTGGGGCCATGCTGGCTCCACTAGTAAGTCCCAAGGAGTATCACTGAGTCCTGCTGGGCTGGTGTGTTTGCTCTTTCATCTCACAACAGCAGAAGCTATAAGTCCCACGTTGCCAGGAAACACATATGCTTTGTTTCACAAGCTCAGGGCTGAAAGTATATTGGATCGCTTTCACCTCTGAATACTCAAAATAAATGTCATAAAATGTGGGTATTATGGTGTGTGTGTGTGTGTGTTGGGGGGGGGCTTGTACAGACACTCAGGTCCATTTTAAAGAGTACCAGGGATTTTACAGGCATGTTGAGATATTAAAAACATACTGGCCTAAAAAAAAATCTTTTAGTTTTTGAAATTACAATATATTTAAAACATTTCTCCTACCCTTCCCTCCCTCCAAGCCCTCCCATATACCCCCTCCTTTAGCTTTAGAATTCATGGCCTTTTTTTTTATCAGTGGTTGCTACATGCACACACATACACACAAGTAAATATGCATGCACATATACATTCTTAAATACAGCATGCTTAGTCAGTATAGTGTTACTTGTATTATGTTTTCAGTGTTGACCACATAGTATTGGATAATCAACTGGTGTGCTCTTCCCTGGAGAAGACTATTTCTCAGTATTCCTTGGTTGCCTGGAGTTGTATAGAGTTGAAGCCTTGGGAGCTTCCTCCAGGCCACTGTAGCCGCATACTTAGGCAATCATGTTGGAGAGAAATTATAGGTGTAGCTTCTGGACATTACTAGGAGGCACATTCTCACAGCATTCTCTCAACACCTGACTCTTAACAATCTCTCCACCCCTCCTTCTGCAAAGTCCCCAAAAGCCTTACTTTCAGGAATTTTTGTGTACATGTACTCCTTGGGATTGTGTTCCCACAATTAGGCATTTTACTTAGCTGTGGTTTTTATGTAGTGGTTTCTGTTGACTGCAAAAAAGAAGTTCCTTGGATGAGGGTGAGGACTACACTTACATATGTGAGTATATGAACAAATATTTATAATGTAGTTAGGAATTATGTTGTTTTAGTACAGTGGTGTTTGTAATTTATCGTCTAAGACCACAACTTAACTAGCCTTGGGTAGTTGGCTACGTTTCTAGTACCAGGCATGCTTTCTATATTGTTGAGCAGGTAAGTTCAATTAGAGAGCTTTTGGGTTACTATCAAGGTACGTGTGCCGCTTTTGTACTCTTAGTGATTATAGGCTGGCCCTTCTCTCTCTCGGTTCATAGGCATCCCAACTGGGCATATTAGATTTTATACTTGACTGCACATCAGAATCATTTGTGAGACTTTTTAAAAATAAAAGCAAGCCGGGAGAGATGGCACATACCTGATCTCCCAGCACTCACTTGGGAAGTCAAACTAGGAGAATCAAGAGATCACATACTTGTAAATGGAGCTCTTAATTGGTCTAAGTAGTAAAAACCTGGAGTCATATATAGGGGAAAATGCTGAGCAATCAGAGAGAAGGAGCAAGCCGCCACCACACCTTATCTCCTTAGTGCTTCAGCAGTCAAGAGAGCAATTTCAATTTCTCCCAGCTTATATCCTGTTTCCGCCCAGCTACTTCACTTCCTTTCTGTCTGTACAGACCTCCAGATCTCTATGGTTAGCTAGTGGCAAGCTCCATTCTCTGACCTTCAGACAGCCCTTATTTGTGCAAGCAAGATATCATCACAATCACATCCAAACTGGATTAAACAGCAGTCTTGTCTTAAAAAATAAAACAATAACCTCAACATCCCAAATCTACAGATGCTTGTCTCAAGGGGGAAAAATGAGGTTGATAGGTTGTCGCTAAGTATCTGGCATCTTAAGGATGTCATGGCAACAGGTACATACTGCCCTTTTCAGGAAGCAAGAGTCCTATCAGTACTTCCCTGTCACTCATCTTATTTTAATTATTTTCGGTTTTTAGAGACAGGGTTTCTCTGTATAAGCCTTGGCTGTCCAGGAACTCACTCTGTAGACCAGGCTGGCCTTCTGCTTGCCTCTCTGTGCTGGGATTAAAGGTGTACACCACCATCTGCATCAATCATTTTATTAACCTTTATGTATATCATTGAACTTTTCCCTTCTGTACCACTCCTCCATTTTCCAATCTCCCAATACCATCACTGCCACCATTTACTGTCAACTTCTGATTTTTCTACTTTTAAAATTTCCTCTGCAAAATAAATTCAGATCATCAAGTAAGTGGGGAGGGAGGGGAAGGAAAGGAGGGAGAGAGAGATAGAGAGAGAGACAGAGAAAGTGAGAGAGAGAGATTGCATATCCTGCCTCTCCTTGGAGTGCTAGGATTATAAGTGTGCACCATCACTCTGAATTACATTGAAGATAGTTTTGTTATACATGCCACACAGATTTCTTCTCATGCATTCAAGGAGTCCAAAACTTTCCCCCTGCTTGCTGAGATGCCACATTGCCTGGAAATAGCTCAAGAACTATCTAGGAGCAATTTGTTAAACCTATTTCCTGGAGTATTACAAGGAACGATACTCTTCCACAGTTTCTCTTCTGATTTTTGTTTCCATTTCTTAATATATAACATACACAGTTTCTTATTTTTTATTGATGTCTATTGTTTTGTTTTCATTTATGCAGTACTTTTCCTTGTGGCATGTCCCAACCTCTGAAAAGTCACATTAAGTTGAATAACTTAACAAAGCAAATGTTTACATAATTACCACACAGGCAAATACAAAGCCTTCAGGGTTCAAGGATATACCCTATCTACTTCAACTTTACACAGTCCTCCCCCCCCTCAGATTATATAATCCAACTTTTTAAAATACAGATTTTAGAATTTTATTACCTTTTTTTTTTTCAGGATTTTTATTCTGCTGTGGTTTGAATGTAAACTGCCACCATAGACTTGTGTGATGGGCAGTTTGCTCCTCAGTAGTCTGTTTTGGCACATTGTTGAACCCCTAGGAGGTGGAGTCTTGCTGGAGGAAGAGGACCACTAGGGTCAGGCTTTGAAGTTTTATGCTCTGGCCTCACTTGCTTCCTGACTACAGAGGCAATGGAAAGGATTCACACTCCTGCTACCAGGCTTTTCCTACCAAGACATACTATATATCCAAAATAAGCCCTATTTCCCTTAAGTGTTTTTCTGTTGTTGCTTTCGTTTTGCTATGTCAAGTATTTGGTCACAGGAACAAGGCAAGATACTACTATACCTTCCCACATACCATTGATTTATGTAGATCTGAATTTTATAACATCTTTTTCATGTTTTACTTTCTCTACTTGTCAGACATGCTATATGTAGCTATAACCTGTACATTTTCACTACTCTGGACATAGCATTTGGGGATTTTATAAAACTAGACTGTTTTAGAACCAGCCATTAGGCTTTGATTTCCATGATAGCACACCAATGCTGTGCTTAAGAAGATGGGATACCGAGCAAAGAGGGTGTGCATGCTACATTTACTGGGTCCAATGTGTTGCTCCACTCACCGAATCTTTTGTGAGTTTGATCTGTCAGTCACAGAGAAAACTTACATCCTCTGTGATGATTGTGGGCTTCCATCAGTGTGTTAACTGGTGCTGTAAAGGCCACTCAAATCAAACTGTAGTTTTCCTACAGATGGAAACTTCCACCAAGTGGTATGGTAGGCTCTAGCAGTGCCAGGCTCTCCTTTTATAACCCTGCAGTGCTGTCTTTAACATGCACAATCCTGTCATCTCTAAGCCATACCATCTATGAATGCTGGCCATTTTGTTTTCTAGCCTTCTGTTCTGGTTTAGACCTCCAGCACAATGCTGATATGACTTAGGGGCAACAGGAGAACTCACTGTACTCTGGAGATTAAAGTGGAAGCATGTGACACATCACTACTAATCATGATGTTGAAGTTTATCGAATTAAGACAAAATATGTCACCCTTTGGCCCTAAACTTCTGAGTAGCTTCCCCGTTTCGGCACAATGGACCTCTGAGAGGCTATGTGACCTGGCCCTTCATTGCTTCCCTGGCCAACTTTCCCACTATTTTCCCTGCTCACAGTTCCAGGGTTGTACATATGGCCTGTGATGTCCTTTCTTTCCATCCTTGTTTTTCGCGTGTGTGTGTGTGTGTGTGTGTGTGTGTGTGTGTGTGTGTGTGTGTGTATAAAATGTGGTACCAACTAAGGCTCATTATTTTATGTTGTTGTTTTGTTGTTTTCATGACAAAAAGATTGCAGAGCTCTTTTGCTTGGGTAACATTGTTGAGGTTTCAAGAAGTGATGGAAAGGTTGCTAGGCAGTGCTGAGAAAGTGCCCACACTCCCACCTTAGTAGGAGCAAGCAGGCTGTCACAGAGACAAGTTGATGTGAGCCATACCAGACCTGCTGTAGTTGCTCCTTGGTACTTTGACTTAAAATTAGACTATCTTGAGGCCTTTCTGTGTTAGAGCATAAATCAAAACAGCTGTGGGGAACATGTCTGTGGCTCCTGCTCCCAGGTGTCTCTCAGAATAAACCTCACAGGCCTAGGCCTCTTTCAACAACAAGCTGAAAGTAAAACCCAACTGTTTATAGAGCAGGATTCCCCACTGCAAAGCAGGATCTGCTGAGATGACGTTTTCCTGTTCCTGGAAGGTGTGGTGAGGAGAAATGTTAGAAAGGTGGTGGTGTTGTTCTGTGTGCCTGCAAGGGATGAGGACATCTAAACAGTACCAATAAGGGAAAAGGTAAGATCCCTTGATTTGTACCCTATCAAATAGTCAAGGGAGTGAAGGCTGACAACCTTAGGCCCACCCCTATTCCAAAGGAATATGGCTATTGCTTTCTGCTTTCCCTTTCCCTGCACCTGTTACTTTTCTTGGTGTCTCCCATGTGTAATTCAAGAAGACCTCTACATAGGGACATATACCAGACTCAAAGTTGTGGAGGGGGACTTGGAAGTGTCCAGACTGTGGCAGCACTCTCTCCTCAAGTGAAGGAACCCTCTCCAACCAGGATAACCTTGGTGAGAAGCCCAGACAGCTTCCACCTCCACCAGGAATATGGAAAGTAGGGATTCTGTCTGTGCAAAGTGATTGATCTAATTTGGCTATCCATGTGATAATTAGGGTAGAGGGGTAAGTCACAACTCCAAAAACCAAGAGACTTTGGAGTCCCAGGAACCAAGAATCATCCTGAGAAGGAAGAATGGGAGGGATGGCTCTCCCCTGGCCCTTCCCCCTGTAGATTGCTTCATTGCCCCATGCTGGGCTCTTGAGCTAGCACTGCTTAATGTAAGCACCTAGAAGTAGGCTGTCTTGGGTAGGGAAGGTTTACTCATCTTTTTTCTTTCCTGAGCTGTTGAGGCACACAGGCAAAACTTGAGCTAGTCCTGAAATTTTCCAGCATGGAAGGAAGAGATACCAAGCCTGCTTTTGAATTTGAAATGGGGATAGCCTGAAATTCCAATGGAGCCTGTGAGTGAGCTAGCAGAGCAAGTATCTAAGTAGGAAATCTTTGATGTGTGTTGGCAACTGTTTGCCAAGAACTCTCCTAGTTACAGCACGGGTGCTGGAAAAAATGACCCCTGCATCACACACACACACACACACACACACACACACACACACACACACACAGTGCTTAGGCTCCCCATGTCCCTGGTGTACTATGTTGTTGGGTGTGTGTGTGAAAGAAAATGCCAAGAGTCCTTCGCTGAGGGCTGTGGGTCAAGGTCTTCCTGCTGGAATAATTTTATTCATTTTCTTTTATTTATTTATTTATTTATGTATGTATTTATTTATTTTGTCTTTTGACCTCGGGTTTATCTGAGTAGCTGTGATCCTATCCTGGCTCTAGCTAAGAAGAGTAGGCTGGCCATGAACTTGCAGAGATCTGCCTGCCTTTGCCTCCTTAGTGCTGGGATTAAAGCCTGTGCCACCAATGTCCAGCAGAGCTCCTGAAGTCTTAAACATTCCTAAAACCCAGGCTTGCATTCCCAGGACAGTAACTATACTTGAAGTTACAGGAGACTTCCGTTTTTTCCAGTCCTGAACCCTCCAGCACAAAGGTTACCCACCTGGGAATCTTAAGTGAGTTTTCAGCAGCTTCAGGTGGTAAACAAGCTCTTACCATTGGCAGATATAGGCAAAGAATGATCAGCCTGCCTGAGTTTGGAAGCATGAGACAGGGTCTTTGCTGGGATACTGCTGTTCTTTGTAGCTGCATATCCAAAATTGGTTTGCCTCAGTTGGATGTAGAATATTTTTCCCCATTATCCAACCTGCTTTTTTTGCTGGACCATTGTGATATGGGCACACCTACCTCCCCCCCCCCCCAACACTCCAGTTGTGTGACAAAGGGTAAAGTAGTAAATATTCTCTTATTATGGGTACATGGGAAAATTTTTTTGCTTTGAGTGCTTAGGATGTTTGCTTATGGATTATTAAGTTGAAGGGGGAAATAGGACAAAGAATATTTACCTCACTTTCCATGAATAGAGGAATGTTGCATGACACCTCCAAAGAGCTGGCCCCATTACCCAGTGAAGAAGGAAGGTTGGGCTTTGCTTCAGGGACAGAGATTTGTGCTGTCTAATAAAATAAATAAATAAAATAACAAAAATGAAAAGGTTTCCCCTAACTTGAAATCATAAAAGCTTTGTTTTCCTCCTCTAATTTCTTAAACTCAGGGTTGTACATATGGCCTGTGATGTCCTTTCTTTCCATCCTTGTTTTTCGTGTGTGTGTGTGGGTGTGTGTTTTGTGTGTGTGTGTGTGTGTGTGTGTGTGTGTGTGTGTGTGTGTGTATAAAATGTGGTACCAACTAAGGCTCATTATTTTATGTTGTTGTTTTGTTGTTTTCATGACAAAAAGATTGCAGAGCTCTTTTGCTTGGGTAACATTGTTGAGGTTTCAAGAAGTGATGGAAAGGTTGCTAGGCAGTGCTGAGAAAGTGCCCACACTCCCACCTTAGTAGGAGCAAGCAGGCTGTCACAGAGACAAGTTGATGTGAGCCATACCAGACCTGCTGTAGTTGCTCCTTGGTACTTTGACTTAAAATTAGACTATCTTGAGGCCTTTCTGTGTTAGAGCATAAATCAAAACAGCTGTGGGGAACATGTCTGTGGCTCCTGCTCCCAGGTGTCTCTCAGAATAAACCTCACAGGCCTAGGCCTCTTTCAACAACAAGCTGAAAGTAAAACCCAACTGTTTATAGAGCAGGATTCCCCACTGCAAAGCAGGATCTGCTGAGATGACGCTTTCCTGTTCCTGGAAGGTGTGGTGAGGAGAAATGTTAGAAAGGTGGTGGTGTTGTTCTGTGTGCCTGCAAGGGATGAGGACATCTAAACAGTACCAATAAGGGAAAAGGTAAGATCCCTTGATTTGTACCCTATCAAATAGTCAAGGAGTGAAGGCTGACAACCTTAGGGCCCACCCCTATTCCAAAGGAATATGGCTATTGCTTTCTGCTTTCCCTTTCCCTGCACCTGTTACTTTTCTTGGTGTCTCCCATGTGTAATTCAAGAAGACCTCTACATAGGGACATATACCAGACTCAAAGTTGTGGAGGGGGACTTGGAAGTGTCCAGACTGTGGCAGCACTCTCTCCTCAAGTGAAGGAACCCTCTCCAACCAGGATAACCTTAGGAGAAGCCCAGACAGCTTCCACCTCCACCAGGAATATGGAAAGTAGGGATTCTGTCTGTGCAAAGTGATTGATCTAATTTGGCTATCCATGTGATAATTAGGGTAGAGGGGTAAGTCAAACCCAAAACCAAGAGACTTTGGAGTCCCAGGAACCAAGAATCATCCTGAGAAGGAAGAATGGGAGGGATGGCTCCTCCCCTGGCCCTTCCCCTGTAGATTGCTTCATTGCCCCATGCTGGGCTCTTGAGCTAGCACTGCTAAATGTAAGTACCTAGAAGTAGGCTGTCTTGGGTAGGGAAGGTTTACTCATCATTTTCTTTCCTGAGCTGTTGAGGCACACAGGCAAAACTTGAGCTAGTCCTGAAATTTTCCAGCATGGAAGGAAGAGATACCAAGCCTGCTTTTGAATTTGAAATGGGGATAGCCTGAAATTCCAATGGAGCCTGTGAGTGAGCTAGCAGAGCAAGTATCTAAGTAGGAAATCTTTGATGTGTGTTGGCAACTGTTTGCCAAGAACTCTCCTAGTTACAGCACGGGTGCAGGAAAAAATGACCCCTGCATACACACACACACACACACACACACACACACACACAAATATTAAAGAATAGGTCCCAGGAGCATAGACTATCTATAAATTCCAGAGGTCACTTGGTGGGCATATAGTGCCCCTTCTGGTAAAAGGGCATATCTGCAGACAGAATACTCACACATTAAATCAATACAGGAGAATTTCATTTTTAAATTATTATTGCTATTATCATCTTTATCATTATTCTGAATATTTTTGAGACAAATATTTCCTCTTTCCTTTGGAGACTTTCAGAGAACACTCAGTAAAATAGCAGGGTTGGAATTCAAACAGATCAATTTTTGTTTGTCTCCCTACTGCTGTTGGGATTGAAGGCCAATGTCCCAACAGAACATAGCATGTTCTCCTTTTTTCCCTTATCCTTTGTGTGTAAACTCCCATTTCTCCTCTCTTCTCTTCTTTTTCTTTCCCCCTCACTCTCGATAGGAATCTAAACCTTGCTGGTACTTTTCTCAAATAGCCTAGAGAGAGGACATAAGGAACTCCAAAGGGGGGTGTTTAGTTTTCCAATTACAAAGATCTGGGGAGAAGTGTCAGCCCTGGCGGCTGGTGTTGGGAACCAAACATATACGGTGGCAGGTTCATAAGAAATAACCCTGTCCCTCCATTCCGGCATGACTCTGCCCATGCCGCGTCCGGCCCATGGCTGTTCAGCCATTCTGCTGAAGCTCAGCCCCAGAGGCTCTGGCTGCCCTGCCACATTCCTGAGTCCGGGGGACGAGTGTGCTCATAGCTGGGTCTCCGGCCCTGCTCTCCTGAGAATCTAAAGTCAAACTTAGGTGGGGGTAGTTAGTTGTTCACCCCATGGGGACAATCCGACGAAGAGGACAACCGCGCGGTAGACAAACGGTGCTCAAACCAAAGTTACAAAGCGGGGAGGAAGCAAGTCCAGAGGCTGGCCGTCCACTCCTGGAGAAGAGAAACTTGCCTCCTTCTCTCCTCCAAACAACCCCCGGACTTCGTCCAGGGCGGGACCAAGGGTCTCCAGGACACTTCTGTCTCTCCCCTTTGGTCCTATGCAAGCCTTTGCAGGCCAGGCACAGGCACAGATTCAAATACTGGAGTCAAAAACACATAACGTACAAGTTATGTGCAGGCCAAGCACAGATTCACTCAGTCAAAACACGTAACATCAGACGCATCAGACATACATCAAACATATAGGTTGCGAGCTCTTTCTTACCTCCAACGGGCAATGGAATTGGGTCTGGGGGGGTCGACCAAATCCAGGACGAGCCCCCCAAAATGTAAGACCCTCAGAATGAGGAGTCTTTCACGCTCGGTCGATACCCCAAGAACTCAATGTACAGTCCAGTTGCTGCAAAACGCAAGAGGCTTTAATGAACAGGAAATGTTTGAGCAAATGGGCTCTTCTAGCATGCAGGCTAGGGAATAGCCCCTCCCCCCGGGCACAGGTGTTTTTAAAGGCAACCCCACAAGTTTAGGGAGGGGGTGGGAGCCTCTCTCCATTGAGTACTAAGTGACCTTTTGAGGCCGGATGGTCTGCTATTAGGGTCAGCAGACCTTAGGGCTTCAGGTGTGCTAATTAATCTTGTCTGGGCAAACCAGAGTTACAGCTATCTCTTGACACTATTTACCACCTGTTGACTCACAGGAAAGGAGGAGCAGTGTGAATTCTTCTTATCTCAGGGCCTTGTGAGAGGAAGCTAGCAAATTCCAAGGAACAGATATTGGTTTTTAGGTTAGTCCATCATTAACATTACTACCTAGCCTGCTTTTGATTTTTGAAGTGGGGATAGCCTGACATTCCAATGGAGCCTGTGAGTGAGCTAGCAGAGCAAGTATCTAAGTAGGAAATCTTTGATGTGTGTTGGCAACCCTTTGCCCTGAATGCTCCCAGTTACAGCTGGAGTGCTCTAAAAAGTGACCCCTGCATACACACACACACACACACACACACACACACACCATTGCTTAGGCTCCCCATGTCCATGGTGTACTGGGTTGCCGGTGGGTGGGGTCAAAGAAAGTGCCAAGAGTACTTAGCTGAGGGCTGTGGGTCAGGGTCTTCCTGCTGGAATACTTTTATTTATTAATTTTTCAGGTTTTTTTTTTTTTTTTTTTTTGGCTTTTTGAGATAGGGTTTATCTGGGTAGCTGTGGAGCCTGTCCTGGCTCTTGCTAAGAACACCAGGCTGGCCTTGAACTTGCAGAGATCTGCCTGCCTTGGCCTCCTTAGTGCTGGGATTAAAGCCTGTGCCACCAATGTCCAGCAGGGCTGCTGAAATCTTAAACATTCCTGAGCCCCAGTCTTGCATTCCCAGTGCAGTAACAATCAACCCTGAAGCTACAGGAGACTTCCGGTTTTTCCAGTCCTGAACCTCCTGCACTAAGGTTACCCACCTGGGAAGCTTATGTGAGTTTTCAGCAGCTCAGGGACTGGTGCTAAACAAGCTCTTACTATTGGCAGATGTAGGCAAAGAAGGACCAGCCTGCCTGAGTTGGGAATCTGGAGACAAGGTCTTTGCTGGATTGCTGCTGTTCTTTGTAGCTGGCGTATCCAAAATTGGTTTGCCTCAGTTGGATGTAGAATGTTTTTCCCCATTATCCAGCCTTTTTTTGCTGGACCATGGTGATATGGGCTCACCTACCTCCCCCACCCCCAAACTCTCCAGTTGTGTGACAAAGGAGAAAGTAGTCCACATTCTCTTATTATGGGTCCATTTGTTAAATATTTTGCTTTGAGTGCTTAGGGTGTTTCCTTAAGGATTATTAATTTCAAGGGGGAAATAGGACAAAGAGAACATTTACTTCACTTTGCATGAATATAGGACTGTTGCATGACACCACCAAAGAGCTGGCCCATTACCCAGTGAAGAAGGAAGGTTGGGCTTTGCTTCAGGCACAGTGATTTGTGCTGTCTAATAAAATAAATAAATAAAATACTTCAGGTTTGATTTCATACAAAGTGTTCTGACCACAGTTTCCCTTCTTCCCACAACTCCTTCCCCTCAGCCAAATCCACCTGGTGTTAGGGTTAGGCTTCTTCTTCTCTCTCTTTCACACATTGCTCTGTTAGTGTCTCAGGTGTAATTACATTTCTCCATGGATCCTGGAATTATCAGTTTTTAGATTATGCGTGTGGTTTAGCCATGCACATGATTAAAATCAGTGTAATCTGAGTACCACTTGCCAGTGCAGAAGAACTTTTACAATGATTTCAACTTATAGGCAGAGAATGTTAAGAAAGGGCAAGCTCTCTTTCACTGGGGTTATAGCCTTTACAATTGGTGCTACATAACCAAAGCATTGCACAGGATCAAACCAACTTTCAAATAACGTAGCCAATCATTCTGTGTACTGATAGTGATATTAATAGAGGAAAGTAAAGAAAGATAGAGTGATAAATTTAGGGACGTGGCTTCATTTGCAGCAGAAGCCAAATATAAAATAAGAAAGGGCCTGGGAGATGGCTTAGTATAAGGAAAGACTTTCTTTCTTTTTTATTTTTATTTCAACATTTCTCTGTATACCCATTTCTTTTCTAGTACTCAGACTGAAGTCCTGGTGAGCTTCCAAATCTCCACTTTCAGATTTTTGAGGACAGAGGCTTGATTCATCATCTGTGGCTAAAGTTGGAATTTTGTTACTTCTTTTTGAGGACATGAGACCTGAGAACAGTAGTAGCAGAAAAATACTCAGGAATTAGTTGGTGTTTTGCCTTAAGGACTTTGTGACTTTTTTTGGTCTTGATGTTTGTTTGTTTTTGTTTTTTATTTGTTTTTTGTATTAACTGTCTCCATATTTACATTTCCTCCACTGTCTCTCCATTCCTTCCTTCTTCCTTTCATTTCTTCTTGAAACTGGTTTTGTCTCTGTACCTTGAGAGCTGTCTTGAAAGTCATTCTGTAGGCCAGGCAGAAGTGAAAGTCAGAAATAAACTCTGCCTCTGCCTCTGCCTCAGAAACACTGTGCACCAATCTCCACTGGAATACTCAGATATGCATGTGCCATGCTTTCCAGTTAAACATTGGTTGAGGAGGGAAAGCCTCATTGCTGATAGGAATTCAGTTATTTTCAGGTTTATGAGGAAAGATAAACTTTGTTTTGTTTACTTTATATTTTCACTTGATTTTTTAAGACAGGTCGTGTCCCTTTATCTGTGCTCGGTGCAGGTCTTCCTTCTGAGAACAGATATGAAAGCACTGAGCTACTTCAAATTAGTTTACCTCTACTAATGTTGTTGCTCTCACTATGCAGCAGTGACAGGGCAAGGAATACATGAAAGTCCAGACCTGTCAAAGAGCAAAGGGGACCTTTCTGTCTGCAAAGCTTGGCCCTAATTCACTTGTAATTATAATTATGGATACATTGTGAATTTTAAAATCATTGAAATCCTGTTAGTCCTATTGTCACTCTCTAGAATTTCACTGAACTATTGTCATTTGTTTGTTTTTTTGCTTTATCATTTATGTGTGTGTGTGTGTGTGTGTGTGTGTGTGTGTGTGTGTGTGTCTGTGTGCATCTCATCTGCCTCCTGCCAACGGGCCTACTCAGTTTGAGCATGAAAATGTTCAGATTTATAGTTAGATTTAGTGCAAAAAAGATAGTTTTCAATTTTTCAAGACATGATTTGTCTGTGTAGCTTGGACTGTCCCAGCACGTAGTCTGTAGTCCAGGCTGGCCATGAACTCATATGTCCTCCTAACACCAGAGTGGTTACAGTACAGGCATGTGGGGATATTTCCTGCTCCATACTGGGTTTTCTTCTTTCTTCTTTCTTTCTTTGCTTTCTTTCTTCTACCACATCAACTTCTTCCTTTCCTTCTTCTCCCTCTTCGACTTCTGTTGTTTATCTTTCTTGTCATCTTCTTCTTCTTTCACTCTTCTCTTCTCCTTCTTATATTCTTTTGCTCTTTCTTGATGAGGCTTCCCCTATGCAGCTTTTACTGACCTGAACTCCGTTGAACTCAAACTCACACAGCTTCCTGAGTGCTGTTGATATAAGCTCCTCATGGCCACTGCCCAGTAGTTTTTCTTTCAAGTCTTTCTATCTAGCAATTTAATTTTAATTACTTACCCCTTTGTCTTTATGGTCTGCGCACTCCTGGATATCCAGATCCTCCCACCTCCATACAAAATCAAAAATAACTAGAGTTAAAATAGTTAACCTGGCCTTCATACACGTAAAAGTCAAAAAAAATATGAATTAGATCAAAGGGAACTTGGCCTGGGGATGAGATGATACTTCATGAATTGCAGGAAAGCTGAACTAGTCTAGTAGTGTATGCTTACACAGAACAAACAAGTCGTGGTGCTTGTTTGAACTTGGGTTAGTATGTGAAGAAACACAGATTCTGGATTCAAAGTGCGTCTGTCTTTATCCACCTTTCTTTATTTCATGAGTAAAATCAGTGAACCGCTTATGGAGCTTGTATTGCCAGTCCCACAGGCACACAGGGTTTGTAGTGGTTTCTGCCTCCACACCAACATCCCATTGTCTGCCGCTGTATCATACAAGTGCCCAGTCTTCTACCAGTTTACACACACACGCTACACACACACACACACACAAATATTAAAGAATAGGTCACCAGGAGCATAGAGTATCTATAAATTCCAGAGGTCACTTGGTGGCATATAGTGCCCTCTTCTGGTAAAAAGGGCATATCTGCAGACAGAATACTCACACATTAAATCAATACAGGAGAATTTCATTTTTAAATTATTATTGCTATTATCATCTTTATCATTATTCTGAATATTTTTGAGACAAATATTTCCTCTTTCCTTTGGAGACTTTCCAGAACACTCTCAGTAAAATAGCAGGCTTGGAATTCAAACAGATCAATTTTTGTTTTGTCTCACTACTGCTGTTGGGATTGAAGGCCAATGTCACCAACAGAACATAGCATGTTCTCCTTTTTTCCCTTATCCTTTGTGTGTAAACTCCCATTTCTCCTCTCTTCTTTTCTTTTTCTTTCCCCTCACTCTCGATAGGAATCTAAACCTTGCTGGTATTTCCTTTTCTCAAATAGCCTAGAGAGAGGACATAAGGAACTCCAAAAGGGGGGTGTTTAGTTTTCCAATTACAAAGATCTGGGGAGAAGTGTCAGCCCTGGCGGCTGGTGTTGGGAACAAACATATACGGTGGCAGGTTCATAAGAAATAACCCTGTCCCTCCATTCCGGCATGACTCTGCCCATGCCGCGTCCGGCCCATGGCTGTTCAGCCATTCTGCTGAGGCATAGCCCCAGGGCTCTGGCTGCCCTGCCACATTCCTGAGTCCGAGGACAATTACTCTGCTTCGGTCTCCGGCCCTGCTCTCCTGAGAATCTAAAGTCAAACTTAGGTGGGGTAGTTAGTTGTTCACCCATGGGG